>NW_026908049.1:0-130183 GCF_033978785.1 Entelurus aequoreus | reverse complement strand
TTTTCGAAGTACAAAATCGAGAGTGGCTAAAAATCACCTCTTTTTCCTTCTCTCGATAAGACACTTAGAAAAAAAAAAACGGGAAAAAAAAAAAAAAAAAATTTGGATTTTTTCTAAGTACAAAATCGAGAGTGGCTAAAAATCACCTCTTTTTCCTTCTCTCGATCAGACACTTAGAAAAAAAAATGAAAAAAAAAAATAAAAAATTGGATTTTTTCTAAGTACAAAATCGAGAGAGGCTAAAAATCACCTCTTTTTCCTTCTCTCGATCAGACACTTAGAAAAAAAACGGAAAAAAAAAAAAAAAAAATTTGGATTTTTTCTAAGTACAAAATCGAGAGTGGCTAAAAATCACCTCTTTTTCCTTCTCTCGATCAGACACTTAGAAAAAAAAACGGAAAAAAAAAAAAAAAAAATTTGGATTTTTTCTAAGTACAAAATCGAGAGAGGCTAAAAATCACCTCGTTTTCCTTCTCTCGATCAGACACTTAGAAAAAAAACGGAAAAAAAAAAAAAATAAAATTTGGATTTTTTCTAAGTACAAAATCGAGAGTGGCTAAAAATCACCTCTTTTTCCTTCTCTCGATCAGACCCTTAGAAAAAAAAAACGGAAAAAAAATAAAATAAAATTTGATTTTTTCTGAAGTACAAAATCGAGAGTGGCTAAAAATCACCTCTTTTTCCTTCTCTCGATCAGACACTTAGAAAAAAAACGGAAAAAAAAAAAAAAAAATTTGGATTTTTTCTAAGTACAAAATCGAGAGAGGCTAAAAATCACCTCTTTTTCCTTCTCTCGATCAAACACTTAGAAAAAAAAACGGAAAAAAAAAAAAAAAAAAATTGGATTTTTTCTAAGTACAAAATCGAGAGTGGCTAAAAATCACCTCTTTTTCCTTCTCTCGATCAGACACTTAGAAAAAAAACGGAAAAAAAAAAAAAAAAAAATTTGGATTTTTTCTAAGTACAAAATCGAGAGTGGCTAAAAATCACCTCTTTTTCCTTCTCTCGATCAGACACTTAGAAAAAAAAAGGAAAAAAAAAAAAAAAAAATTGGATTTTTTCTAAGTACAAAATCGAGAGAGGCTAAAAATCACCTCTTTTTCCTTTTCTCGATCAGACACTTAGAAAAAAAAATGAAAAAAAAAAAAAAAAAATTTGATTTTTTCTAAGTACAAAATCGAGAGAGGCTAAAAATCACCTCTTTTTCCTTCTCTCGATCAGACACTTAGAAAAAAAACGGAAAAAAAAAAAAAAAAAATTTGGATTTTTTCTAAGTACAAAATCGAGAGTGGCTAAAAATCACCTCTTTTTCCTTCTCTCGATCAGACACTTAGAAAAAAACGGAAAAAAAAAAAAAAAAAATTGGATTTTTTCTAAGTACAAATTCGAGAGTGGCTAAAAATCACCTCTTTTTCCTTCTCTCGATCAGACACTTAGAAAAAAAACGGAAAAAAAAAAAAAAATAATTTGGATTTTTTCTAAGTACAAAATCGAGAGTGGCTAAAAATCACCTCTTTTTCCTTCTCTCGATCAGACACTTAGAAAAAAAAATGAAAAAAAAAAAAAAAAATTTTGATTTTTTCTAAGTACAAAATCGAGAGAGGCTAAAAATCACCTCTTTTTCCTTCTCTCGATCAGACACTTAGAAAAAAAACGGAAAAAAAAAAAAAAAAATTGGATTTTTTCTAAGTACAAAATCGAGAGTGGCTAAAAATCACCTCTTTTTCCTTTTCTCGATCAGACACTTAGAAAAAAAAATGAAAAAAAAAAAAAAAAATTTGATTTTTTCTAAGTACAAAATCGAGAGAGGCTAAAAATCACCTCTTTTTCCTTCTCTCGATCAGACACTTAGAAAAAAAACGGAAAAAAAAAAAAAAAAAATTTGGATTTTTTCTAAGTACAAAATCGAGAGTGGCTAAAAATCACCTCTTTTTCCTTCTCTCGATCAGACACTTAGAAAAAAAACGGAAAAAAAAAAAAAAAAAATTGGATTTTTTCTAAGTACAAATTCGAGAGTGGCTAAAAATCACCTCTTTTTCCTTCTCTCGATCAGACACTTAGAAAAAAAAACGGAAAAAAAAAAAAAAATAATTTGGATTTTTTCTAAGTACAAAATCGAGAGTGGCTAAAAATCACCTCTTTTTCCTTCTCTCGATCAGACACTTAGAAAAAAAAATGAAAAAAAAAAAAAAAATTTTGATTTTTTCTAAGTACAAAATCGAGAGAGGCTAAAAATCACCTCTTTTTCCTTCTCTCGATCAGACACTTAGAAAAAAAACGGAAAAAAAAAAAAAAAAAATTGGATTTTTTCTAAGTACAAAATCGAGAGTGGCTAAAAATCACCTCTTTTTCCTTCTCTCGATCAGACACTTAGAAAAAAAAACGGGAAAAAAAAAATAAAAAATTTGGATTTTTTCTAAGTACAAAATCGAGAGTGGCTAAAAATCACCTCTTTTTCCTTCTCTCGATCAGACACTTAGAAAAAAAAATGAAAAAAAAAAAAAAAAAAAATTGGATTTTTTCTAAGTACAAAATCGAGAGAGGCTAAAAATCACCTCTTTTTCCTTTTCTCGATCAGACACTTAGAAAAAAAAATGAAAAAAAAAAAAAAAAAATTGGATTTTTTCTAAGTACAAAATCGAGAGAGGCTAAAAATCACCTCTTTTTCCTTCTCTCGATCAGACACTTAGAAAAAAAACGGAAAAAAAAAAAAAAAATTTGGATTTTTTCTAAGTACAAAATCGAGAGTGGCTAAAAATCACCTCTTTTTCCTTCTCTCGATCAGACACTTAGAAAAAAAAACGGAAAAAAAAAAAAAAAAAAATTTGGATTTTTTCTAAGTACAAAATCGAGAGTGGCTAAAAATCACCTCTTTTTCCTTCTCTCGATCAGACACTTAGAAAAAAAACGGAAAAAAAAAAAAAAAAAAATTTGGATTTTTTCTAAGTACAAAATCGAGAGAGGCTAAAAATCACCTCTTTTTCCTTCTCTCGATCAAACACTTAGAAAAAAAACGGAAAAAAAAAAAAAAAAAATTTGGATTTTTTCTAAGTACAAAATCGAGAGTGGCTAAAAATCACCTCTTTTTCCTTCTCTCGATCAGACACTTAGAAAAAAAACGGGAAAAAAAAAAAAAAAAATTTGGATTTTTTCTAAGTACAAAATCGAGAGTGGCTAAAAATCACCTCTTTTTCCTTCTCTCGATCAGACACTTAGAAAAAAAAATGAAAAAAAAAAAAAAAAAATTGGATTTTTTCTAAGTACAAAATCGAGAGAGGCTAAAAATCACCTCTTTTTCCTTCTCTCGATCAGACACTTAGAAAAAAAACGGAAAAAAAAAAAAAAAAAAATTGGATTTTTTCTAAGTACAAAATCGAGAGTGGCTAAAAATCACCTCTTTTTCCTTCTCTCGATCAGACACTTAGAAAAAAAAATGAAAAAAAAAAAAAAAAAATTGGATTTTTTCTAAGTACAAAATCGAGAGAGGCTAAAAATCACCTCTTTTTCCTTTTCTCGATCAGACACTTAGAAAAAAAAATGAAAAAAAAAAAAAAAAAATTTGATTTTTTCTAAGTACAAAATCGAGAGAGGCTAAAAATCACCTCTTTTTCCTTCTCTCGATCAGACACTTAGAAAAAAAACGGAAAAAAAAAAAAAAAAAAATTTGGATTTTTTCTAAGTACAAAATCGAGAGTGGCTAAAAATCACCTCTTTTCCTTCTCTCGATCAGACACTTAGAAAAAAAACGGAAAAAAAAAAAAAAAAAATTGGATTTTTTCTAAGTACAAATTCGAGAGTGGCTAAAAATCACCTCTTTTTCCTTCTCTCGATCAGACACTTAGAAAAAAAAATGAAAAAAAAAAAAAAAAAAATTGGATTTTTTCTAAGTACAAAATCGAGAGAGGCTAAAAATCACCTCTTTTTCCTTCTCTCGATCAGACACTTACAAAAAAAAACGGGAAAAAAAAAAAAAAAAATTTGGATTTTTTCTAAGTACAAAATCGAGAGTGGCTAAAAATCACCTCTTTTTCCTTCTCTCGATCAGACACTTAGAAAAAAAACGGAAAAAAAAAAAAAAAAATTTGGATTTTTTCTAAGTACAAAATCGAGAGAGGCTAAAAATCACCTCTTTTTCCTTCTCTCGATCAGACACTTAGAAAAAAAACGGAAAAAAAAAAAAAAAAAATTTGGATTTTTTCTAAGTACAAAATCGAGAGTGGCTAAAAATCACCTCTTTTTCCTTCTCTCGATCAGACACTTAGAAAAAAAACGGAAAAAAAAAAAAAAAAAATTTGGATTTTTTCTTAGTACAAAATCGAGTGAGGCTAAAAATCACCTCTTTTTCCTTTTCTCGATCAGACACATAGAAAAAAAACGGAAAAAAAAAAAAAAAAAATTTGGATTTTTTCTAAGTACAAAATCGAGAGAGGCTAAAAATCACCTCTTTTTCCTTTTCTCGATCAGACACTTAGAAAAAAAAATGAAAAAAAAAAAAAAAAAATTGGATTTTTTCTAAGTACAAAATCGAGAGAGGCTAAAAATCACCTCTTTTTCCTTCTCTCGATCAGACACTTAGAAAAAAAACGGAAAAAAAAAAAAAAAAAAAATTGGATTTTTTCTAAGTACAAAATCGAGAGTGGCTAAAAATCACCTCTTTTTCCTTCTCTCGATCAGACACTTAGAAAAAAAAATGAAAAAAAAAAAAAAAAAAATTGGATTTTTTCTAAGTACAAAATCGAGAGAGGCTAAAAATCACCTCTTTTTCCTTCTCTCGATCAGACACTTAGAAAAAAAAACGGAAAAAAAAAAAATAAAAAATTGGATTTTTTCTAAGTACAAAATCGAGAGTGGCTAAAATCACCTCTTTTTCCTTCTCTCGATCAGACACTTAGAAAAAAAAATGAAAAAAAAAAAAAAAAAATTGGATTTTTTCTAAGTACAAAATCGAGAGAGGCTAAAAATCACCTCTTTTTCCTTCTCTCGATCAGACACTTAGAAAAAAAACGGAAAAAAAAAAAATAAAAAATTTGGATTTTTTCGAAGTACAAAATCGAGAGTGGCTAAAAATCACCTCTTTTTCCTTCTCTCGATAAGACACTTAGAAAAAAAACGGAAAAAAAAAAAAAAAAAATTTGGATTTTTTCTAAGTACAAAATCGAGAGTGGCTAAAAATCACCTCTTTTTCCTTCTCTCGATCAGACACTTAGAAAAAAAAATGAAAAAAAAAAATAAAAAATTGGATTTTTTCTAAGTACAAAATCGAGAGTGGCTAAAAATCACCTCTTTTTCCTTCTCTCGATCAGACACTTAGAAAAAAAACGGAAAAAAAAAAAAAAAAAATTTGGATTTTTTCTAAGTACAAAATCGAGAGAGGCTAAAAATCACCTCTTTTTCCTTCTCTCGATCAGACACTTAGAAAAAAAACGGAAAAAAAAAAAAAAAAAATTTGGATTTTTTCTAAGTACAAAATCGAGAGTGGCTAAAAATCACCTCTTTTTCCTTCTCTCGATCAGACACTTAGAAAAAAAACGGAAAAAAAAAAAAAAAAAATTTGGATTTTTTCTTAGTACAAAATCGAGTGAGGCTAAAAATCACCTCTTTTTCCTTTTCTCGATCAGACACATAGAAAAAAAACGGAAAAAAAAAAAAAAAAAATTTGGATTTTTTCTAAGTACAAAATCGAGAGAGGCTAAAAATCACCTCTTTTTCCTTTTCTCGATCAGACACTTAGAAAAAAAAATGAAAAAAAAAAAAAAAAATTGGATTTTTTCTAAGTACAAAATCGAGAGAGGCTAAAAATCACCTCTTTTTCCTTCTCTCGATCAGACACTTAGAAAAAAAACGGAAAAAAAAAAAAAAAAAAAATTGGATTTTTTCTAAGTACAAAATCGAGAGTGGCTAAAAATCACCTCTTTTTCCTTCTCTCGATCAGACACTTAGAAAAAAAAATGAAAAAAAAAAAAAAAAATTGGATTTTTTCTAAGTACAAAATCGAGAGAGGCTAAAAATCACCTCTTTTTCCTTCTCTCGATCAGACACTTAGAAAAAAAACGGAAAAAAAAAAAAATAAAAAATTTGGATTTTTTCGAAGTACAAAATCGAGAGTGGCTAAAAATCACCTCTTTTTCCTTCTCTCGATAAGACACTTAGAAAAAAAACGGAAAAAAAAAAAAAAAAATTTGGATTTTTTCTAAGTACAAAATCGAGAGTGGCTAAAAATCACCTCTTTTTCCTTCTCTCGATCAGACACTTAGAAAAAAAAATGAAAAAAAAAAATAAAAAATTGGATTTTTTCTAAGTACAAAATCGAGAGAGGCTAAAAATCACCTCTTTTTCCTTCTCTCGATCAGACACTTAGAAAAAAAACGGAAAAAAAAAAAAAAAAAATTTGGATTTTTTCTAAGTACAAAATCGAGAGTGGCTAAAAATCACCTCTTTTTCCTTCTCTCGATCAGACACTTAGAAAAAAAACGGAAAAAAAAAAAAAAAAATTTGGATTTTTTCTAAGTACAAAATCGAGAGAGGCTAAAAATCACCTCGTTTTCCTTCTCTCGATCAGACACTTAGAAAAAAAAACGGAAAAAAAAAAAATAAAATTTGGATTTTTTCTAAGTACAAAATCGAGAGTGGCTAAAAATCACCTCTTTTTCCTTCTCTCGATCAGACCCTTAGAAAAAAAACGGAAAAAAAATAAAATAAAATTTGGATTTTTTCTGAGTACAAAATCGAGAGTGGCTAAAAATCACCTCTTTTTCCTTCTCTCGATCAGACACTTAGAAAAAAAACGGAAAAAAAAAAAAAAAATTTGGATTTTTTCTAAGTACAAAATCGAGAGAGGCTAAAAATCACCTCTTTTTCCTTCTCTCGATCAAACACTTAGAAAAAAAACGGAAAAAAAAAAAAAAAAAATTGGATTTTTTCTAAGTACAAAATCGAGAGTGGCTAAAAATCACCTCTTTTTCCTTCTCTCGATCAGACACTTAGAAAAAAACGGAAAAAAAAAAAAAAAAAAATTTGGATTTTTTCTAAGTACAAAATCGAGAGTGGCTAAAAATCACCTCTTTTTCCTTCTCTCGATCAGACACTTAGAAAAAAAAATGAAAAAAAAAAAAAAAAAATTGGATTTTTTCTAAGTACAAAATCGAGAGAGGCTAAAAATCACCTCTTTTTCCTTTCTCGATCAGACACTTAGAAAAAAACGGAAAAAAAAAAAAAAAAATTTGGATTTTTTCTAAGTACAAAATCGAGAGTGGCTAAAAATCACCTCTTTTTCCTTCTCTCGATCAGACACTTAGAAAAAAAAATGAAAAAAAATTAAAAAAAATTGGATTTTTTCTAAGTACAAAATCGAGAGAGGCTAAAAATCACCTCTTTTTCCTTTTCTCGATCAGACACTTAGAAAAAAAAATGAAAAAAAAAAAAAAAAATTGGATTTTTTCTAAGTACAAAATCGAGAGAGGCTAAAATCACCTCTTTTTCCTTCTCTCGATCAGACACTTAGAAAAAAAACGGAAAAAAAAAAAAAAAAAATTTGGATTTTTTCTAAGTACAAAATCGAGAGAGGCTAAAAATCACCTCTTTTTCCTTCTCTCGATCAAACACTTAGAAAAAAAAACGGAAAAAAAAAAAAAAAAATTTGGATTTTTTCTAAGTACAAAATCGAGAGTGGCTAAAAATCACCTCTTTTTCCTTCTCTCGATCAGACACTTAGAAAAAAAACGGAAAAAAAAAAAAAAAAAAATTTGGATTTTTTCTAAGTACAAAATCGAGAGTGGCTAAAAATCACCTCTTTTTCCTTCTCTCGATCAGACACTTAGAAAAAAAAAAGAAAAAAAAAAGAAAAAATTGGATTTTTTCTAAGTACAAAATCGAGAGAGGCTAAAAATCACCTCTTTTTCCTTCTCTCGATCAGACACTTAGAAAAAAAACGGAAAAAAAAAAAAAAAAAATTTGGATTTTTTCTAAGTACAAAATCGAGAGAGGCTAAAAATCACCTCTTTTTCCTTCTCTCGATCAGACACTTAGAAAAAAAACGGAAAAAAAAAAAAAAAATTTGGATTTTTTCTAAGTACAAAATCGAGAGTGGCTAAAAATCACCTCTTTTTCCTTCTCTCGATCAGACACTTAGAAAAAAAAATGAAAAAAAATTAAAAAAAATTGGATTTTTTCTAAGTACAAAATCGAGAGAGGCTAAAAATCACCTCTTTTTCCTTTTCTCGATCAGACACTTAGAAAAAAAAAATGAAAAAAAAAAAAAAAAAATTGGATTTTTTCTAAGTACAAAATCGAGAGAGGCTAAAAATCACCTCTTTTTCCTTCTCTCGATCAGACACTTAGAAAAAAAACGGAAAAAAAAAAAAAAAAAAATTTGGATTTTTTCTAAGTACAAAATCGAGAGAGGCTAAAAATCACCTCTTTTTCCTTCTCTCGATCAAACACTTAGAAAAAAAACGGAAAAAAAAAAAAAAAAAATTTGGATTTTTTCTAAGTACAAAATCGAGAGTGGCTAAAAATCACCTCTTTTTCCTTCTCTCGATCAGACACTTAGAAAAAAACGGAAAAAAAAAAAAAAAAAAATTTGGATTTTTTCTAAGTACAAAATCGAGAGTGGCTAAAAATCACCTCTTTTTCCTTCTCTCGATCAGACACTTAGAAAAAAAAAAGAAAAAAAAAAGAAAAAATTGGATTTTTTCTAAGTACAAAATCGAGAGAGGCTAAAAATCACCTCTTTTTCCTTCTCTCGATCAGACACTTAGAAAAAAAAACGGAAAAAAAAAAAAAAAAAAATTTGGATTTTTTCTAAGTACAAAATCGAGAGAGGCTAAAAATCACCTCTTTTTCCTTCTCTCGATCAGACACTTAGAAAAAAAACGGAAAAAAAAAAAAAAAAAAATTGGATTTTTTCTAAGTACAAAATCGAGAGTGGCTAAAAATCACCTCTTTTTCCTTCTCTCGATCAGACACTTAGAAAAAAAACGGAAAAAAAAAAAAAAAAAATTTGGATTTTTTCTAAGTACAAAATCGAGAGAGGCTAAAAATCACCTCTTTTTCCTTTTCTCGATCAGACACTTAGAAAAAAAACGGAAAAAAAAAAAAAAAAATTTGGATTTTTTCTAAGTATAAAAATCGAGAGAGGCTAAAAATCACCTCTTTTTCCTTTTCCTCGATCAGACACTTAGAAAAAAAAATGAAAAAAAAAAAAAAAAAAATTGGATTTTTTCTAAGTACAAAATCGAGAGAGGCTAAAAATCACCTCTTTTTCCTTCTCTCGATCAGACACTTAGAAAAAAAACGGAAAAAAAAAAAAAAAAATTGGATTTTTTCTAAGTACAAAATCGAGAGTGGCTAAAAATCACCTCTTTTTCCTTCTCTCGATCAGACACTTAGAAAAAAAACGGAAAAAAAAAAAAAAAAAATTTGGATTTTTTCTAAGTACAAAATCGAGAGTGGCTAAATCACCTCTTTTTCCTTCTCTCGATCAGACACTTAGAAAAAAAACGGAAAAAAAAAAAAAAAAAAATTTGGATTTTTTCTAAGTACAAAATCGAGAGAGGCTAAAAATCACCTCTTTTTCCTTCTCTCGATCAAACACTTAGAAAAAAAACGGAAAAAAAAAAAAAAAAAATTTGGATTTTTTCTAAGTACAAAATCGAGAGTGGCTAAAAATCACCTCTTTTTCCTTCTCTCGATCAGACACTTAGAAAAAAACGGGAAAAAAAAAAAAAAAAATTTGGATTTTTTCTAAGTACAAAATCGAGAGTGGCTAAAAATCACCTCTTTTTCCTTCTCTCGATCAGACACTTAGAAAAAAAAATGAAAAAAAAAAAAAAAAAATTGGATTTTTTCTAAGTACAAAATCGAGAGAGGCTAAAAATCACCTCTTTTTCCTTCTCTCGATCAGACACTTAGAAAAAAAACGGAAAAAAAAAAAAAAAAAATTTGGATTTTTTCTAAGTACAAAATCGAGAGTGGCTAAAAATCACCTCTTTTTCCTTCTCTCGATCAGACACTTAGAAAAAAAAATGAAAAAAAAAAAAAAAAAATTGGATTTTTTCTAAGTACAAAATCGAGAGAGGCTAAAAATCACCTCTTTTTCCTTTTCTCGATCAGACACTTAGAAAAAAAAATGAAAAAAAAAAAAAAAAAATTTGATTTTTTCTAAGTACAAAATCGAGAGAGGCTAAAAATCACCTCTTTTTCCTTCTCTCGATCAGACACTTAGAAAAAAAACGGAAAAAAAAAAAAAAAAAATTTGGATTTTTTCTAAGTACAAAATCGAGAGTGGCTAAAAATCACCTCTTTTTCCTTCTCTCGATCAGACACTTAGAAAAAAAACGGAAAAAAAAAAAAAAAAATTGGATTTTTTCTAAGTACAAATTCGAGAGTGGCTAAAAATCACCTCTTTTTCCTTCTCTCGATCAGACACTTAGAAAAAAAAATGAAAAAAAAAAAAAAAAAATTGGATTTTTTCTAAGTACAAAATCGAGAGAGGCTAAAAATCACCTCTTTTTCCTTCTCTCGATCAGACACTTACAAAAAAAACGGGAAAAAAAAAAAAAAAAAATTGGATTTTTTCTAAGTACAAAATCGAGAGTGGCTAAAAATCACCTCTTTTTCCTTCTCTCGATCAGACACTTAGAAAAAAAACGGAAAAAAAAAAAAAAAAAATTTGGATTTTTTCTAAGTACAAAATCGAGAGAGGCTAAAAATCACCTCTTTTTCCTTCTCTCGATCAGACACTTAGAAAAAAAACGGAAAAAAAAAAAAAAAAAATTTGGATTTTTTCTAAGTACAAAATCGAGAGTGGCTAAAAATCACCTCTTTTTCCTTCTCTCGATCAGACACTTAGAAAAAAAACGGAAAAAAAAAAAAAAAAAATTTGGATTTTTTCTTAGTACAAAATCGAGTGAGGCTAAAAATCACCTCTTTTTCCTTTTCTCGATCAGACACATAGAAAAAAAACGGAAAAAAAAAAAAAAAAAATTTGGATTTTTTCTAAGTACAAAATCGAGAGAGGCTAAAAATCACCTCTTTTTCCTTTTCTCGATCAGACACTTAGAAAAAAAAATGAAAAAAAAAAAAAAAAATTGGATTTTTTCTAAGTACAAAATCGAGAGAGGCTAAAAATCACCTCTTTTTCCTTCTCTCGATCAGACACTTAGAAAAAAAACGGAAAAAAAAAAAAAAAAAAATTGGATTTTTTCTAAGTACAAAATCGAGAGTGGCTAAAAATCACCTCTTTTTCCTTCTCTCGATCAGACACTTAGAAAAAAAAATGAAAAAAAAAAAAAAAAAATTGGATTTTTTCTAAGTACAAAATCGAGAGAGGCTAAAAATCACCTCTTTTTCCTTCTCTCGATCAGACACTTAGAAAAAAAACGGAAAAAAAAAAAAAAAAAAAATTTGGATTTTTTCGAAGTACAAAATCGAGAGTGGCTAAAAATCACCTCTTTTTCCTTCTCTCGATAAGACACTTAGAAAAAAAACGGAAAAAAAAAAAAAAAAAATTTGGATTTTTTCTAAGTACAAAATCGAGAGTGGCTAAAAATCACCTCTTTTTCCTTCTCTCGATCAGACACTTAGAAAAAAAAATGAAAAAAAAAAATAAAAAATTGGATTTTTTCTAAGTACAAAATCGAGAGAGGCTAAAAATCACCTCTTTTTCCTTCTCTCGATCAGACACTTAGAAAAAAAACGGAAAAAAAAAAAAAAAAAAATTTGGATTTTTTCTAAGTACAAAATCGAGAGTGGCTAAAAATCACCTCTTTTTCCTTCTCTCGATCAGACACTTAGAAAAAAAACGGAAAAAAAAAAAAAAAAAATTTGGATTTTTTCTAAGTACAAAATCGAGAGAGGCTAAAAATCACCTCGTTTTCCTTCTCTCGATCAGACACTTAGAAAAAAAACGGAAAAAAAAAAAATAAAATTTGGATTTTTTCTAAGTACAAAATCGAGAGTGGCTAAAAATCACCTCTTTTTCCTTCTCTCGATCAGACCCTTAGAAAAAAAACGGAAAAAAAAAAAAATAAAATTTGGATTTTTTCTAAGTACAAAATCGAGAGTGGCTAAAAATCACCTCTTTTTCCTTCTCTCGATCAGACACTTAGAAAAAAAACGGAAAAAAAAAAAAAAAATTTGGATTTTTTCTAAGTACAAAATCGAGAGAGGCTAAAAATCACCTCTTTTTCCTTCTCTCGATCAAACACTTAGAAAAAAAACGGAAAAAAAAAAAAAAAAAATTGGATTTTTTCTAAGTACAAAATCGAGAGTGGCTAAAAATCACCTCTTTTTCCTTCTCTCGATCAGACACTTAGAAAAAAACGGAAAAAAAAAAAAAAAAAAATTTGGATTTTTTCTAAGTACAAAATCGAGAGTGGCTAAAAATCACCTCTTTTTCCTTCTCTCGATCAGACACTTAGAAAAAAAAATGAAAAAAAAAAAAAAAAAATTGGATTTTTTCTAAGTACAAAATCGAGAGAGGCTAAAAATCACCTCTTTTTCCTTTTCTCGATCAGACACTTAGAAAAAAAACGGAAAAAAAAAAAAAAAATTTGGATTTTTTCTAAGTACAAAATCGAGAGTGGCTAAAAATCACCTCTTTTTCCTTCTCTCGATCAGACACTTAGAAAAAAAAATGAAAAAAAATAAAAAAAAATTGGATTTTTTCTAAGTACAAAATCGAGAGAGGCTAAAAATCACCTCTTTTTCCTTTTCTCGATCAGACACTTAGAAAAAAAAATGAAAAAAAAAAAAAAAAAATTGGATTTTTTCTAAGTACAAAATCGAGAGAGGCTAAAAATCACCTCTTTTTCCTTCTCTCGATCAGACACTTAGAAAAAAAACGGAAAAAAAAAAAAAAAAAATTTGGATTTTTTCTAAGTACAAAATCGAGAGAGGCTAAAAATCACCTCTTTTTCCTTCTCTCGATCAAACACTTAGAAAAAAAACGGAAAAAAAAAAAAAAAAATTTGGATTTTTTCTAAGTACAAAATCGAGAGTGGCTAAAAATCACCTCTTTTTCCTTCTCTCGATCAGACACTTAGAAAAAAACGGAAAAAAAAAAAAAAAAAATTTGGATTTTTTCTAAGTACAAAATCGAGAGTGGCTAAAAATCACCTCTTTTTCCTTCTCTCGATCAGACACTTAGAAAAAAAAATGAAAAAAAAAAAAAAAAAATTGGATTTTTTCTAAGTACAAAATCGAGAGAGGCTAAAAATCACCTCTTTTTCCTTCTCTCGATCAGACACTTAGAAAAAAAACGGAAAAAAAAAAAAAAAAAATTTGGATTTTTTCTAAGTACAAAATCGAGAGTGGCTAAAAATCACCTCTTTTTCCTTCTCTCGATCAGACACTTAGAAAAAAAAATGGAAAAAAAAAAAAAAAAATTGGATTTTTTCTAAGTACAAAATCGAGAGAGGCTAAAAATCACCTCTTTTTCCTTTTCTCGATCAGACACTTAGAAAAAAAAAAGAAAAAAAAAAGAAAAAATTGGATTTTTTCTAAGTACAAAATCGAGAGAGGCTAAAAATCACCTCTTTTTCCTTCTCTCGATCAGACACTTAGAAAAAAAACGGAAAAAAAAAAAAAAAAAAATTTGGATTTTTTCTAAGTACAAAATCGAGAGAGGCTAAAAATCACCTCTTTTTCCTTCTCTCGATCAGACACTTAGAAAAAAAACGGAAAAAAAAAAAAAAAAAAATTGGATTTTTTCTAAGTACAAAATCGAGAGTGGCTAAAAATCACCTCTTTTTCCTTCTCTCGATCAGACACTTAGAAAAAAAACGGAAAAAAAAAAAATAAAATTTGGATTTTTTCTAAGTATAAAAATCGAGAGAGGCTAAAAATCACCTCTTTTTCCTTTTCTCGATCAGACACTTAGAAAAAAAAATGAAAAAAAAAAAAAAAAAATTGGATTTTTTCTAAGTACAAAATCGAGAGAGGCTAAAAATCACCTCTTTTTCCTTCTCTCGATCAGACACTTAGAAAAAAAACGGAAAAAATAAAAAATAAAAATTGGATTTTTTCTAAGTACAAAATCGAGAGTGGCTAAAAATCACCTCTTTTTCCTTCTCTCGATCAGACACTTAGAAAAAAAACGGAAAAAAAAAAAAAAAAAAATTTGGATTTTTTCTAAGTACAAAATCGAGAGAGGCTAAAAATCACCTCTTTTTCCTTTTCTCGATCAGACACTTAGAAAAAAACGGAAAAAAAAAAAAATAAAATTTGGATTTTTTCTAAGTACAAAATCGAGAGTGGCTAAAAATCACCTCTTTTTCCTTCTCTCGATCAGACACTTAGAAAAAAAACGGAAAAAAAAAAAAAAAAAATTTGGATTTTTTCTAAGTACAAAATCGAGAGTGGCTAAAAATCACCTCTTTTTCCTTCTCTCGATCAGACACTTAGAAAAAAAAAAGAAAAAAAAAAAAATTTTTGATTTTTTCTAAGTACAAAATCGAGAGAGGCTAAAAATCACCTCTTTTTCCTTCTCTCGATCAGACACTTAGAAAAAAAACGGAAAAAAAAAAAAAAAAAATTGGATTTTTTCTAAGTACAAAATCGAGAGTGGCTAAAAATCACCTCTTTTTCCTTCTCTCGATCAGACACTTAGAAAAAAAACGGGAAAAAAAAAAAAAAAAATTTGGATTTTTTCTAAGTACAAAATCGAGAGTGGCTAAAAATCACCTCTTTTTCCTTCTCTCGATCAGACACTTAGAAAAAAAAATGAAAAAAAAAAAAAAAAAATTTGATTTTTTCTAAGTACAAAATCGAGAGAGGCTAAAAATCACCTCTTTTTCCTTTTCTCGATCAGACACTTAGAAAAAAAAATGAAAAAAAAAAAAAAAAAATTTGGATTTTTTCTAAGTACAAAATCGAGAGTGGCTAAAAATCACCTCTTTTTCCTTCTCTCGATCAGACACTTAGAAAAAAAACGGAAAAAAAAAAAAAAAAATTTGGATTTTTTCTAAGTACAAAATCGAGAGTGGCTAAAAATCACCTCTTTTTCCTTCTCTCGATCAGACACTTAGAAAAAAAACGGAAAAAAAAAAAAAAAAAATTTGGATTTTTTCTAAGTACAAAATCGAGAGTGGCTAAAAATCACCTCTTTTTCCTTCTCTCGATCAGACACTTAGAAAAAAAACGGAAAAAAAAAAAAAAAAAATTTGGATTTTTTCTAAGTACAAAATCGAGAGAGGCTAAAAATCACCTCTTTTTCCTTCTCTCGATCAAACACTTAGAAAAAAAACGGAAAAAAAAAAAAAAAAAATTTGGATTTTTTCTAAGTACAAAATCGAGAGTGGCTAAAAATCACCTCTTTTTCCTTCTCTCGATCAGACACTTAGAAAAAAACGGGAAAAAAAAAAAAAAAATTTGGATTTTTTCTAAGTACAAAATCGAGAGTGGCTAAAAATCACCTCTTTTTCCTTCTCTCGATCAGATACTTAGAAAAAAAAATGAAAAAAAAAAAAAAAAAATTGGATTTTTTCTAAGTACAAAATCGAGAGAGGCTAAAAATCACCTCTTTTTCCTTCTCTCGATCAGACACTTAGAAAAAAAAACGGAAAAAAAAAAAAAAAAAAATTGGATTTTTTCTAAGTACAAATTCGAGAGTGGCTAAAAATCACCTCTTTTTCCTTCTCTCGATCAGACACTTAGAAAAAAAAATGAAAAAAAAAAAAAAAAATTGGATTTTTTCTAAGTACAAAATCGAGAGAGGCTAAAAATCACCTCTTTTTCCTTCTCTCGATCAGACACTTAGAAAAAAAACGGAAAAAAAAAAAAAAAAAATTTGGATTTTTTCTAAGTACAAAATCGAGAGTGGCTAAAAATCACCTCTTTTTCCTTCTCTCGATCAGACACTTAGAAAAAAAAATGAAAAAAAAAAAAAAAAAATTGGATTTTTTCTAAGTACAAAATCGAGAGAGGCTAAAAATCACCTCTTTTTCTTTTTCTCGATCAGACACTTAGAAAAAAAAATGAAAAAAAAAAAAAAAAAATTTGATTTTTTCTAAGTACAAAATCGAGAGAGGCTAAAAATCACCTCTTTTTCCTTCTCTCGATCAGACACTTAGAAAAAAAACGGAAAAAAAAAAAAAAAATTTGGATTTTTTCTAAGTACAAAATCGAGAGTGGCTAAAAATCACCTCTTTTTCCTTCTCTCGATCAGACACTTAGAAAAAAAACGGAAAAAAAAAAAAAAAAAATTGGATTTTTTCTAAGTACAAATTCGAGAGTGGCTAAAAATCACCTCTTTTTCCTTCTCTCGATCAGACACTTAGAAAAAAAAATGAAAAAAAAAAAAAAAAATTGGATTTTTTCTAAGTACAAAATCGAGAGAGGCTAAAAATCACCTCTTTTTCCTTCTCTCGATCAGACACTTACAAAAAAAACGGGAAAAAAAAAAAAAAAAATTTGGATTTTTTCTAAGTACAAAATCGAGAGTGGCTAAAAATCACCTCTTTTTCCTTCTCTCGATCAGACACTTAGAAAAAAAACGGAAAAAAAAAAAAAAAAAATTTGGATTTTTTCTAAGTACAAAATCGAGAGAGGCTAAAAATCACCTCTTTTTCCTTCTCTCGATCAGACACTTAGAAAAAAAACGGAAAAAAAAAAAAAAAAAATTTGGATTTTTTCTAAGTACAAAATCGAGAGTGGCTAAAAATCACCTCTTTTTCCTTCTCTCGATCAGACACTTAGAAAAAAAACGGAAAAAAAAAAAAAAAAAAATTTGGATTTTTTCTTAGTACAAAATCGAGAGAGGCTAAAAATCACCTCTTTTTCCTTTTCTCGATCAGACACATAGAAAAAAAACGGAAAAAAAAAAAAAAAAAATTTGGATTTTTTCTAAGTACAAAATCGAGAGAGGCTAAAAATCACCTCTTTTTCCTTTTCTCGATCAGACACTTAGAAAAAAAAATGAAAAAAAAAAAAAAAAATTGGATTTTTTCTAAGTACAAAATCGAGAGAGGCTAAAAATCACCTCTTTTTCCTTCTCTCGATCAGACACTTAGAAAAAAAACGGAAAAAAAAAAAAAAAAAAATTGGATTTTTTCTAAGTACAAAATCGAGAGTGGCTAAAAATCACCTCTTTTTCCTTCTCTCGATCAGACACTTAGAAAAAAAAATGAAAAAAAAAAAAAAATAATTGGATTTTTTCTAAGTACAAAATCGAGAGAGGCTAAAAATCACCTCTTTTTCCTTCTCTCGATCAGACACTTAGAAAAAAAACGGAAAAAAAAAAAAAAAAAAATTTGGATTTTTTCTAAGTACAAAATCGAGAGTGGCTAAAAATCACCTCTTTTTCCTTCTCTCGATCAGACACTTAGAAAAAAAACGGAAAAAAAAAAAAAAAATTTTGGATTTTTTCTAAGTACAAAATCGAGAGAGGCTAAAAATCACCTCTTTTTCCTTCTCTCGATCAGACACTTAGAAAAAAAACGGAAAAAAAAAAAATAAAATTTGGATTTTTTCTAAGTACAAAATCGAGAGTGGCTAAAAATCACCTCTTTTTCCTTCTCTCGATCAGACACTTAGAAAAAAAACGGAAAAAAAAAAAAATAAAATTTGGATTTTTTCTAAGTACAAAATCGAGAGTGGCTAAAAATCACCTCTTTTTCCTTCTCTCGATCAGACACTTAGAAAAAAAACGGAAAAAAAAAAAAAAAATTTGGATTTTTTCTAAGTACAAAATCGAGAGAGGCTAAAAATCACCTCTTTTTCCTTCTCTCGATCAAACACTTAGAAAAAAAACGGAAAAAAAAAAAAAAAAATTTGGATTTTTTCTAAGTACAAAATCGAGAGTGGCTAAAAATCACCTCTTTTTCCTTCTCTCGATCAGACACTTAGAAAAAAACGGAAAAAAAAAAAAAAAAAATTTGGATTTTTTCTAAGTACAAAATCGAGAGTGGCTAAAAATCACCTCTTTTTCCTTCTCTCGATCAGACACTTAGAAAAAAAAATGAAAAAAAAAAAAAAAAAATTGGATTTTTTCTAAGTACAAAATCGAGAGAGGCTAAAAATCACCTCTTTTTCCTTCTCTCGATCAGACACTTAGAAAAAAAACGGAAAAAAAAAAAAAAAAATTTGGATTTTTTCTAAGTACAAAATCGAGAGAGGCTAAAAATCACCTCTTTTTCCTTCTCTCGATCAGACACTTAGAAAAAAAACGGAAAAAAAAAAAAAAAAATTTGGATTTTTTCTAAGTACAAAATCGAGAGAGGCTAAAAATCACCTCTTTTTCCTTCTCTCGATCAGACACTTAGAAAAAAAACGGAAAAAAAAAAAAAAAAAATTTGGATTTTTTTCTAAGTACAAAATCGAGAGAGGCTAAAATCACCTCTTTTTCCTTCTCTCGATCAGACACTTAGAAAAAAAACGGGAAAAAAAAAAATAAAATTTGGATTTTTTCTAAGTACAAAATCGAGAGTGGCTAAAAATCACCTCTTTTTCCTTCTCTCGATCAGACACTTAGAAAAAAAACGGAAAAAAAAAAAAAAAAAATTTGGATTTTTTCTAAGTACAAAATCGAGAGAGGCTAAAAATCACCTCTTTTTCCTTCTCTCGATCAAACACTTAGAAAAAAAACGGAAAAAAAAAAAAAAAAAATTTGGATTTTTTCTAAGTACAAAATCGAGAGTGGCTAAAAAAAAAATCACCTCTTTTTCCTTCTCTCGATCAGACACTTAGAAAAAAACGGAAAAAAAAAAAAAAAAAAATTGGATTTTTTCTAAGTACAAAATCGAGAGTGGCTAAAAATCACCTCTTTTTCCTTCTCTCGATCAGACACTTAGAAAAAAAAATGAAAAAAAAAAAAAAAAAATTGGATTTTTTCTAAGTACAAAATCGAGAGAGGCTAAAAATCACCTCTTTTTCCTTCTCTCGATCAGACACTTAGAAAAAAAACGGAAAAAAAAAAAAAAAAATTTGGATTTTTTCTAAGTACAAAATCGAGAGTGGCTAAAAATCACCTCTTTTTCCTTCTCTCGATCAGACACTTAGAAAAAAAAATGAAAAAAAAAAAAAAAAATTGGATTTTTTCTAAGTACAAAATCGAGAGAGGCTAAAAATCACCTCTTTTTCCTTTTCTCGATCAGACACTTAGAAAAAAAAATGAAAAAAAAAAAAAAAAAATTGGATTTTTTCTAAGTACAAAATCGAGAGAGGCTAAAAATCACCTCTTTTTCCTTCTCTCGATCAGACACTTAGAAAAAAAACGGAAAAAAAAAAAAAAAAAATTTGGATTTTTTCTAAGTACAAAATCGAGAGAGGCTAAAAATCACCTCTTTTTCCTTCTCTCGATCAGACACTAAGAAAAAAAACGGAAAAAAAAAAAAAAAAAATTTGGATTTTTTCTAAGTACAAAATCGAGAGTGGCTAAAAATCACCTCTTTTTCCTTCTCTCGATCAGACACTTAGAAAAAAAACGGAAAAAAAAAAAAAAAAAATTTGGATTTTTTCTAAGTACAAAATCGAGAGAGGCTAAAAATCACCTCTTTTTCCTTTTCTCGATCAGACACTTAGAAAAAAAACGGAAAAAAAAAAAAAAAAAATTTGGATTTTTTCTAAGTATAAAAATCGAGAGAGGCTAAAAATCACCTCTTTTTCCTTTTCTCGATCAGACACTTAGAAAAAAAAATGAAAAAAAAAAAAAAAAAAATGGATTTTTTCTAAGTACAAAATCGAGAGAGGCTAAAAATCACCTCTTTTTCCTTCTCTCGATCAGACACTTAGAAAAAAAACGGAAAAAAAAAAAAAAAAATTTGGATTTTTTCTAAGTACAAAATCGAGAGAGGCTAAAAATCACCTCTTTTTCCTTCTCTCGATCAGACACTTAGAAAAAAAACGGAAAAAAAAAAAAAAAATTTGGATTTTTTTTAAGTACAAAATCGAGAGTGGCTAAAAATCACCTCTTTTTCCTTCTCTCGATCAGACACTTAGAAAAAAAACGGAAAAAAAAAAAAAAAAATTTGGATTTTTTCTAAGTACAAAATCGAGAGTGGCTAAAAATCACCTCTTTTTCCTTCTCTCGATCAGACACTTAGAAAAAAAACGGAAAAAAAAAAAAAAAAAATTTGGATTTTTTCTAAGTACAAAATCGAGAGAGGCTAAAAATCACCTCTTTTTCCTTCTCTCGATCAGACACTTAGAAAAAAAACGGAAAAAAAAAAATAAAATTTGGATTTTTTCTAAGTACAAAATCGAGAGTGGCTAAAAATCACCTCTTTTTCCTTCTCTCGATCAGACACTTAGAAAAAAAACGGAAAAAAAAAAAAAAAAAATTTGGATTTTTTCTAAGTACAAAATCGAGAGAGGCTAAAAATCACCTCTTTTTCCTTCTCTCGATCAAACACTTAGAAAAAAAACGGGAAAAAAAAAAAAAATTGGATTTTTTCTAAGTACAAAATCGAGAGTGGCTAAAAATCACCTCTTTTTCCTTCTCTCGATCAGACACTTAGAAAAAAACGGAAAAAAAAAAAAAAAAATTTGGATTTTTTCTAAGTACAAAATCGAGAGTGGCTAAAAATCACCTCTTTTTCCTTCTCTCGATCAGACACTTAGAAAAAAAAAATGAAAAAAAAAAAAAAAAATTGGATTTTTTCTAAGTACAAAATCGAGAGAGGCTAAAAATCACCTCTTTTTCCTTCTCTCGATCAGACACTTAGAAAAAAAACGGAAAAAAAAAAAAAAAAATTTGGATTTTTTCTAAGTACAAAATCGAGAGTGGCTAAAAATCACCTCTTTTTCCTTCTCTCGATCAGACACTTAGAAAAAAAACGGAAAAAAAAAAAAAAAAATTTGGATTTTTTCTAAGTACAAAATCGAGAGTGGCTAAAAATCACCTCTTTTTCCTTCTCTCGATCAGACACTTAGAAAAAAAACGGAAAAAAAAAAAAAAAAATTTGGATTTTTCCTAAGTACAAAATCGAGAGAGAGCTAAAAATCACCTCTTTTTCCTTCTCTCGATCAGACACTTAGAAAAAAAACGGAAAAAAAAAAAATAAAATTTGGATTTTTTCTAAGTACAAAATCGAGAGTGGTTAAAAATCACCTCTTTTTCCTTCTCTCGATCAGACACTTAGAAAAAAAACGGAAAAAAAAAAAAAAAAATTTGGATTTTTTCTAAGTACAAAATCGAGAGAGGCTAAAAATCACCTCTTTTTCCTTCTCTCGATCAAACACTTAGAAAAAAAACGGGAAAAAAAAAAAAATTGGATTTTTTCTAAGTACAAAATCGAGAGTGGCTAAAAATCACCTCTTTTTCCTTCTCTCGATCAGACACTTAGAAAAAAACGGAAAAAAAAAAAATAAAAATTTGGATTTTTTCTAAGTACAAAATCGAGAGTGGCTAAAAATCACCTCTTTTTCCTTCTCTCGATCAGACACTTAGAAAAAAAAATGAAAAAAAAAAAAAAAAAATTGGATTTTTTCTAAGTACAAAATCGAGAGAGGCTAAAAATCACCTCTTTTTCCTTTTCTCGATCAGACACTTAGAAAAAAAACGGAAAAAAAAAAAAAAAAAATTTGGATTTTTTCTAAGTACAAAATCGAGAGTGGCTAAAAATCACCTCTTTTTCCTTCTCTCGATCAGACACTTAGAAAAAAAAATGAAAAAAAAAAAAAAAAAATTGGATTTTTTCTAAGTACAAAATCGAGAGAGGCTAAAAATCACCTCTTTTTCCTTTTCTCGATCAGACACTTAGAAAAAAAAATGAAAAAAAAAAAAAAAAATTGGATTTTTTCTAAGTACAAAATCGAGAGAGGCTAAAAATCACCTCTTTTTCCTTCTCTCGATCAGACACTTAGAAAAAAAACGGAAAAAAAAAAAAAAAAATTTGGATTTTTTCTAAGTACAAAATCGAGAGAGGCTAAAAATCACCTCTTTTTCCTTCTCTCGATCAGACACTTAGAAAAAAAACGGAAAAAAAAAAAAAAAAAATTTGGATTTTTTCTAAGTACAAAATCGAGAGTGGCTAAAAATCACCTCTTTTTCCTTCTCTCGATCAGACACTTAGAAAAAAAACGGAAAAAAAAAAAAAAAAATTTGGATTTTTTCTAAGTACAAAATCGAGAAAGGCTAAAAATCACCTCTTTTTCCTTTTCTCGATCAGACACTTAGAAAAAAAACGGAAAAAAAAAAAAAAAAATTTGGATTTTTTCTAAGTATAAAAATCGAGAGAGGCTAAAAATCACCTCTTTTTCCTTTTCTCGATCAGACACTTAGAAAAAAAAATGAAAAAAAAAAAAAAAAAATTGGATTTTTTCTAAGTACAAAATCGAGAGAGGCTAAAAATCACCTCTTTTTCCTTCTCTCGATCAGACACTTAGAAAAAAAACGGAAAAAAAAAAAAAAAAAAATTGGATTTTTTCTAAGTACAAAATCGAGAGAGGCTAAAAATCACCTCTTTTTCCTTCTCTCGATCAGACACTTAGAAAAAAAATGAAAAAAAAAAAAAAAAATTGGATTTTTTCTAAGTACAAAATCGAGAGAGGCTAAAAATCACCTCTTTTTCCTTCTCTCGATCAGACACTTAGAAAAAAAACGGAAAAAAAAAAAAAAAAAATTGGATTTTTTCTAAGTACAAAATCGAGAGTGGCTAAAAATCACCTCTTTTTCCTTCTCTCGATCAGACACTTAGAAAAAAAACGGAAAAAAAAAAAAAAAAATTTGGATTTTTTCTAAGTACAAAATCGAGAGTGGCTAAAAATCACCTCTTTTTCCTTCTCTCGATCAGACACTTAGAAAAAAAACGGAAAAAAAAAAAAAAAAAATTTGGATTTTTTCTAAGTACAAAATCGAGAGAGGCTAAAAATCACCTCTTTTTCCTTCTCTCGATCAGACACTTAGAAAAAAACCGGAAAAAAAAAAAAAAAAAAATTGGATTTTTTCTAAGTACAAAATCGAGAGAGGCTAAAAATCACCTCTTTTTCCTTTTCTCGATCAGACACTTAGAAAAAAAAAAGAAAAAAAAAAAAAAAATTGGATTTTTTCTAAGTACAAAATCGAGAGAGGCTAAAAATCACCTCTTTTTCCTTCTCTCGATCAGACACTTAGAAAAAAAACGGAAAAAAAAAAAAAAAAAATTTGGATTTTTTGTAAGTACAAAATCGAGAGTGGCTAAAAATCACCTCTTTTTCCTTCTCTCGATCAGACACTTAGAAAAAAAACGGAAAAAAAAAAAAAAAAAATTTGGATTTTTTCTAAGTACAAAATCGAGAGAGGCTAAAAATCACCTCTTTTTCCTTCTCTCGATCAGACACTTAGAAAAAAAACGGAAAAAAAAAAAAAAAAATTTGGATTTTTTCTAAGTACAAAATCGAGAGTGGCTAAAAATCACCTCTTTTTCCTTCTCTCGATCAGACACTTAGAAAAAAAACGGAAAAAAAAAAAAAAAATTTGGATTTTTTCTAAGTACAAAATCGAGAGAGGCTAAAAATCACCTCTTTTTCCTTTTCTCGATCAGACACTTAGAAAAAAAACGGAAAAAAAAAAAAAAAAAATTTGGATTTTTTCTAAGTACAAAATCGAGAGAGGCTAAAAATCACCTCTTTTTCCTTCTCTCGATCAGACACTTAGAAAAAAAACGGGAAAAAAAAAAAAAAAAATTTGGATTTTTTCTAAGTACAAAATCGAGAGTGGCTAAAAATCACCTCTTTTTCCTTCTCTCGATCAGACACTTAGAAAAAAAACGGAAAAAAAAAAAAAAAAATTTGGATTTTTTCTAAGTACAAAATCGAGAGAGGCTAAATATCACCTCTTTTTCCTTTTCTCGATCAGACACTTAGAAAAAAAACGGAAAAAAAAAAATAAAAAATTTGGATTTTTTCTAAGTACAAAATCGAGAGAGGCTAAAAATCACCTCTTTTTCCTTCTCTCGATCAGACACTTAGAAAAAAAACGGAAAAAAAAAAAAAAAATTTGGATTTTTTCTAAGTACAAAATCGAGAGTGGCTAAAAATCACCTCTTTTTCCTTCTCTCGATCAGACACTTAGAAAAAAAACGGAAAAAAAAAAAAAAAAAAATTTGGATTTTTTCTAAGTACAAAATCGAGAGAGGCTAAAAATCACCTCTTTTTCCTTTTCTCGATCAGACACTTAGAAAAAAAACGGAAAAAAAAAAATAACAAATTTGGATTTTTTCTAAGTACAAAATCGAGAGAGGCTAAAAATCACCTCTTTTTCCTTTTCTCGATCAGACACTTAGAAAAAAAACGGAAAAAAAAAAATAAAAAATTGGATTTTTTCTAAGTATAAAAATCGAGAGAGGCTAAAAATCACCTCTTTTTCCTTTTCTCGATCAGACACTTAGAAAAAAAAATGAAAAAAAAAAAAAAAAATTGGATTTTTTCTAAGTACAAAATCGAGAGAGGCTAAAAATCACCTCTTTTTCCTTCTCTCGATCAGACACTTAGAAAAAAAACGGAAAAAAAAAAAAAAAAATTGGATTTTTTCTAAGTACAAAATCGAGAGAGGCTAAAAATCACCTCTTTTTCCTTTTCTCGATCAGACACTTAGAAAAAAAACGGAAAAAAAAAAAAAAAAAATTTGGATTTTTTCTAAGTACAAAATCGAGAGTGGCTAAAAATCACCTCTTTTTCCTTCTCTCGATCAGACACTTAGAAAAAAAACGGAAAAAAAAAAAAAAAAAATTTGGATTTTTTCTAAGTACAAAATCGAGAGTGGCTAAAAATCACCTCTTTTTCCTTCTCTCGATCAGACACTTAGAAAAAAAAATGAAAAAAAAAAAAAAAAAAATTGATTTTTTCTAAGTACAAAATCGAGAGAGGCTAAAAATCACCTCTTTTTCCTTCTCTCGATCAGACACTTAGAAAAAAAACGGAAAAAAAAAAAAAAAAAATTGGATTTTTTCTAAGTACAAAATCGAGAGTGGCTAAAAATCACCTCTTTTTCCTTCTCTCGATCAGACACTTAGAAAAAAAACGGAAAAAAAAAAAAAAAAAATTTGGATTTTTTCTAAGTACAAAATCGAGAGTGGCTAAAAATCACCTCTTTTTCCTTCTCTCGATCAGACACTTAGAAAAAAAAATGAAAAAAAAAAAAAAAATTGGATTTTTTCTAAGTACAAAATCGAGAGAGGCTAAAAATCACCTCTTTTTCCTTTTCTCGATCAGACACTTAGAAAAAAAAATGAAAAAAAAAAAAAAAAAATTGGATTTTTTCTAAGTACAAAATCGAGAGAGGCTAAAAATCACCTCTTTTTCCTTCTCTCGATCAGACACTTAGAAAAAAAAACGGAAAAAAAAAAAAAAAAATTTGGATTTTTTCTAAGTACAAAATCGAGAGTGGCTAAAAATCACCTCTTTTTCCTTCTCTCGATCAGACACTTAGAAAAAAAACGGAAAAAAAAAAAAAAAAATTGGATTTTTTCTAAGTACAAAATCGAGAGTGGCTAAAAATCACCTCTTTTTCCTTCTCTCGATCAGACACTTAGAAAAAAAACGGAAAAAAAAAAAAAAAAATTTGGATTTTTTCTAAGTACAAAATCGAGAGAGGCTAAAAATCACCTCTTTTTCCTTCTCTCGATCAAACACTTAGAAAAAAAACGGAAAAAAAAAAAAAAAAATTTGGATTTTTTCTAAGTACAAAATCGAGAGTGGCTAAAAATCACCTCTTTTTCCTTCTCTCGATCAGACACTTAGAAAAAAAACGGAAAAAAAAAAAAAAAAAATTGGATTTTTTCTAAGTACAAAATCAAGAGAGGTTAAAAATCACCTCTTTTTCATTCTCTCGATCAGACACTTAGAAAAAAAACGGAAAAAAAAAAAAAAAAATTGGATTTTTTCTAAGTACAAAATCGAGAGAGGCTAAAAATCACCTCTTTTTCCTTCTCTCGATCAAACACTTAGAAAAAAAACGGAAAAAAAAAAAAAAAAATTTGGATTTTTTCTAAGTACAAAATCGAGAGTGGCTAAAAATCACCTCTTTTTCTTTCTCTCGATCAGACACTTAGAAAAAAAACGGAAAAAAAAAAAAAAAAAATTGGATTTTTTCTAAGTACAAAATCAAGAGAGGTTAAAAATCACCTCTTTTTCCTTCTCTCGATCAGACACTTAGAAAAAAAACAGAAAAAAAAAAAAAAAAAATTGGATTTTTTCTAAGTACAAAATCGAGAGTGGCTAAAAATCACCTCTTTTTCCTTCTCTCGATCAGACACTTAGAAAAAAAAATGAAAAAAAAAAAAAAAATTGGATTTTTTCTAAGTACAAAATCAAGAGAGGCTAAAAATCACCTCTTTTTCCTTCTCTCGATCAGACACTTAGAAAAAAAACAGAAAAAAAAAAAAAAAAATTTGGATTTTTTCTAAGTACAAAATCGAGAGTGGCTAAAAATCACCTCTTTTTCCTTCTCTCGATCAGACACTTAGAAAAAAAAATGAAAAAAAAAAAAAAAAAAATTTGGATTTTTTCTAAGTACAAAATCGAGAGTGGCTAAAAATCACCTCTTTTTCCTTCTCTCGATCAGACACTTAGAAAAAAAACGGAAAAAAAAAAAAAAAAATGTGGATTTTTTCTAAGTACAAAATCGAGAGTGGCTAAAAATCACCTCTTTTTCCTTCTCTCGATCAGACACTTAGAAAAAAAACGGAAAAAAAAAAAAAAAAAATTTGGATTTTTTCTAAGTACAAAATCGGGAGTGGCTAAAAATCACCTCTTTTTCCTTCTCTCGATCAGACACTTAGAAAAAAAACGGAAAAAAAAAAAAAAAAAATTTGGATTTTTTCTAAGTACAAAATCGAGAGTGGCTAAAAATCACCTCTTTTTCCTTCTCTCGATCAGACACTTAGAAAAAAAACGGAAAAAAAAAAAAAAAAATTTGGATTTTTTCTAAGTACAAAATCGAAAGTGGCTAAAAATCACCTCTTTTTCCTTCTCTCGATCAGACACTTAGAAAAAAAAATGAAAAAAAAATTTAAAAAAATTTGGATTTTTTCTAAGTACAAAATCGAGAGTGGCTAAAAATCACCTCTTTTTCCTACTCTCGATCAGACACTTAGAAAAAAAACGGAAAAAAAAAAAAAAAAAATTTGGATTTTTTCTAAGTACAAAATCGAGAGTGGCTAAAAATCACCTCTTTTTCCTTCTCTCGATCAGACACTTAGAAAAAAAACGGGAAAAAAAAAAAAAAAATTTGGATTTTTTCTAAGTACAAAATCGAGAGTGGCTAAAAATCACCTCTTTTTCCTTCTCTCGATCAGACACTTAGAAAAAAAACGGAAAAAAAAAATAAAAAAATTTGGATTTTTTCTAAGTACAAAATCGAGAGTGGCTAAAAATCACCTCTTTTTCCTTCTCTCGATCAGACACTTAGAAAAAAAACGGAAAAAAAAAAAAAAAAAATTTGGATTTTTTATAAGTACAAAATCGAGAGTGGCTAAAAATCACCTCTTTTTCCTTCTCTCAATCAGACACTTAGAAAAAAAAATGAAAAAAAAAAAAAAAAAATTGGATTTTTTCTAAGTACAAAATCAAGAGAGGTTAAAAATCACCTCTTTTTCCTTCTCTCGATCAGACACTTAGAAAAAAAACGGAAAAAAAAAAAAAAAAAATTGGATTTTTTCTAAGTACAAAATCGAGAGTGGCTAAAAATCACCTCTTTTTCCTTCTCTCGATCAGACACTTAGAAAAAAAAATGAAAAAAAAAAAAAAAAAATTTGGATTTTTTTTAGTACAAAATCGAGAGTGGCTAAAAATCACCTTTTTTTCCTTCTCTCGATCAGACACTTAGAAAAAAAACGGAAAAAAAAAAAAAAAAATTTGGATTTTTTCTAAGTACAAAATCAAGAGAGGCTAAAAATCACCTCTTTTTCCTTCTCTCGATCAGACACTTAGAAAAAAAAATGAAAAAAAAAAAAAAAAAATTGGATTTTTTCTAAGTACAAAATCAAGAGAGGCTAAAAATCACCTCTTTTTCCTTCTCTCGATCAGACACTTAGAAAAAAAAAAGAAAAAAAAAAAAAAAAATTTGGATTTTTTTCTAAGTACAAAATCGAGAGTGGCTAAAAATCACCTCTTTTTCCTTCTCTCGATCAGACACTTAGAAAAAAAAATGAAAAAAAAAAAAAAAAAAATTTGGATTTTTTCTAAGTACAAAATCGAGAGTGGCTAAAAATCACCTCTTTTTCCTTCTCTCGATCAGACACTTAGAAAAAAAACGGGAAAAAAAATAAATAAATTTGGATTTTTTCTAAGTACAAAATCGAGAGTGGCTAAAAATCACCTCTTTTTCCTTCTCTCGATCAGACACTTAGAAAAAAAACGGAAAAAAAAAAAAAAAAAATTTGGATTTTTTCTAAGTACAAAATCGGGAGTGGCTAAAAATCACCTCTTTTTCCTTCTCTCGATCAGACACTTAGAAAAAAAACCGAAAAAAAAAAAAAAAAAAATTGGATTTTTTCTAAGTACAAAATCGAGAGTGGCTAAAAATCACCTCTTTTTCCTTCTCTCGATCAGACACTTAGAAAAAAAACGGAAAAAAAAAAAAAAAAAATTTGGATTTTTTTTAGTACAAAATCGAAAGTGGCTAAAAATCACCTCTTTTTCCTTCTCTCGATCAGACACTTAGAAAAAAAAATGAAAAAAAAAAAAAAAAAAATTTGGATTTTTTCTAAGTACAAAATCGAGAGTGGCTAAAAATCACCTCTTTTTCCTACTCTCGATCAGACACTTAGAAAAAAAACGGAAAAAAAAAAAAATAAAATTTGGATTTTTTCTAAGTACAAAATCGAGAGTGGCTAAAAATCACCTCTTTTTCCTTCTCTCGATCAGACACTTAGAAAAAAAACGGAAAAAAAAAAAAAAAAAATTGGATTTTTTCTAAGTACAAAATCGAGAGTGGCTAAGAATCACCTCTTTTTCCTTCTCTCGATCAGACACTTAGAAAAAAAAATTTAAAAAAAAAAAAAAAATTGGATTTTTTCTAAGTACAAAATCAAGAGAGGCTAAAAATCACCTCTTTTTCCTTCTCTCGATCAGACACTTAGAAAAAAAACAGAAAAAAAAAATAAAAATTTGGATTTTTTCTAAGTACAAAATCGAGAGTGGCTAAAAATCACCTCTTTTTCCTTCTCTCGATCAGACACTTAGAAAAAAAAATGAAAAAAAAAAAAAAAAATTTGGATTTTTTTTAGTACAAAATCGAGAGTGGCTAAAAATCACCTCTTTTTCCTTCTCTCGATCAGACACTTAGAAAAAAAACGGAAAAAAAAAAAAAAAAAATTTGGATTTTTTCTAAGTAAAAAATCGAGAGTGGCTAAAAATCACCTCTTTTTCCTTCTCTCGATCAGACACTTAGAAAAAAAAATGAAAAAAAAAAAAAAAAATTGGATTTTTTCTAAGTACAAAATCAAGAGAGGCTAAAAATCACCTCTTTTTCCTTCTCTCGATCAGACACTTAGAAAAAAAACGGAAAAAAAAAAAAAAAATTTGGATTTTTTCTAAGTACAAAATCGAGAGTGGCTAAGAATCACCTCTTTTTCCTTCTCTCGATCAGACACTTAGAAAAAAAAATTTAAAAAAAAAAAAAAAAATTGGATTTTTTCTAAGTACAAAATCAAGAGAGGCTAAAAATCACCTCTTTTTCCTTCTCTCGATCAGACACTTAGAAAAAAAACAGAAAAAAAAAAAAAAAAATTTGGATTTTTTCTAAGTACAAAATCGAGAGTGGCTAAAAATCACCTCTTTTTCCTTCTCTCGATCAGACACTTAGAAAAAAAAATGAAAAAAAAAAAAAAAAAAATTGGATTTTTTTTAGTACAAAATCGAGAGTGGCTAAAAATCACCTCTTTTTCCTTCTCTCGATCAGACACTTAGAAAAAAAACGGAAAAAAAAAAAAAAAAAATTTGGATTTTTTCTAAGTACAAAATCGAGAGTGGCTAAAAATCACCTCTTTTTCCTTCTCTCGATCAGACACTTAGAAAAAAAACGGAAAAAAAAAAAAAAAAAATTTGGATTTTTTCTAAGTACAAAATCGAGAGTGGCTAAAAATCACCTCTTTTTCCTTCTCTCGATCAGACACTTAGAAAAAAAACGGAAAAAAAAAAAAAAATTTGGATTTTTTCTAAGTACAAAATCGAGAGTGGCTAAAAATCACCTCTTTTTCCTTCTCTCGATCAGACACTTAGAAAAAAAACGGAAAAAAAAAAAAAAAAATTGGGATTTTTTCTAAGTACAAAATCGGGAGTGGCTAAAAATCACCTCTTTTTCCTTCTCTCGATCAGACACTTAGAAAAAAAACGGAAAAAAAAAAAAAAAAAATTTGGATTTTTTTTAAGTACAAAATCGAGAGTGGCTAAAAATCACCTCTTTTTCCTTCTCTCGATCAGACACTTAGAAAAAAAACTGAAAAAAAAAAAAAAAAAATTTGGATTTTTTCTAAGTACAAAATCGAGAGTGGCTAAAAATCACCTCTTTTTCCTTCTCTCGATCAGACACTTAGAAAAAAAAATGAAAAAAAAAAAAAAAAAAATTTGGATTTTTTCTAAGTACAAAATCGAGAGTGGCTAAAAATCACCTCTTTTTCCTTCTCTCGATCAGACACTTAGAAAAAAAACGGAAAAAAAAAAAAAAAAAATTTGGATTTTTTCTAAGTACAAAATCGAGAGTGGCTAAAAATCACCTCTTTTTCCTTCTCTCGATCAGACACTTAGAAAAAAAACGGAAAAAAAAAAAAAAAAAATTTGGATTTTTTCTAAGTACAAAATCGAGAGTGGCTAAAAATCACCTCTTTTTCCTTCTCTCGATCAGACACTTAGAAAAAAAAATGAAAAAAAAAAAAAAAAATTGGATTTTTTCTAAGTACAAAATCAAGAGAGGTTAAAAATCACCTCTTTTTCCTTCTCTCGATCAGACACTTTGAAAAAAAACGGAAAAAAAAAAAAAAAAATTTGGATTTTTTCTAAGTACAAAATCGAGAGTGGCTAAAAATCACCTCTTTTTCCTTCTCTCGATCAGACACTTAGAAAAAAAAATGAAAAAAAAAAAAAAAAATTGGATTTTTTCTAAGTACAAAATCAAGAGAGGCTAAAAATCACCTCTTTTTCCTTCTCTCGATCAGACACTTAGAAAAAAAACAGAAAAAAAAAAAAAAAAATTTGGATTTTTTCTAAGTACAAAATCGAGAGTGGCTAAAAATCACCTCTTTTTCCTTCTCTCGATCAGACACTTAGAAAAAAAAATGAAAAAAAAAAAAAAAAAAATTTGGATTTTTTCTAAGTACAAAATCGAGAGTGGCTAAAAATCACCTCTTTTTCCTTCTCTCGATCAGACACTTAGAAAAAAAACGGAAAAAAAAAAAAAAAAATTTGGATTTTTTCTAAGTACAAAATCGAGAGTGGCTAAAAATCACCTCTTTTTCCTTCTCTCGATCAGACACTTAGAAAAAAAACGGAAAAAAAAAAAAAAAAAATTTGGATTTTTTCTAAGTACAAAATCGGGAGTGGCTAAAAATCACCTCTTTTTCCTTCTCTCGATCAGACACTTAGAAAAAAAACGGAAAAAAAAAAAAAAAAAATTGGATTTTTTCTAAGTACAAAATCGAGAGTGGCTAAAAATCACCTCTTTTTCCTTCTCTCGATCAGACACTTAGAAAAAAAACGGAAAAAAAAAAATAATAATTTGGATTTTTTCTAAGTACAAAATCGAAAGTGGCTAAAAATCACCTCTTTTTCCTTCTCTCGATCAGACACTTAGAAAAAAAAATGAAAAAAAAAAAAAAAAAAATTTGGATTTTTTCTAAGTACAAAATCGAGAGTGGCTAAAAATCACCTCTTTTTCCTACTCTCGATCAGACACTTAGAAAAAAAACGGAAAAAAAAAAAAAAAAAATTTGGATTTTTTCTAAGTACAAAATCGAGAGTGGCTAAAAATCACCTCTTTTTCCTTCTCTCGATCAGACACTTAGAAAAAAAACGGGAAAAAAAAAAAAAAATTTGGATTTTTTCTAAGTACAAAATCGAGAGTGGCTAAAAATCACCTCTTTTTCCTTCTCTCGATCAGACACTTAGAAAAAAAACGGAAAAAAAAAATAAAAAAATTTGGATTTTTTCTAAGTACAAAATCAAGAGAGGTTAAAAATCACCTCTTTTTCCTTCTCTCGATCAGACACTTAGAAAAAAAACGGAAAAAAAAAAAAAAAAAATTTGGATTTTTTCTAAGTACAAAATCGAGAGTGGCTAAAAATCACCTCTTTTTCCTTCTCTCGATCAGACACTTAGAAAAAAAAATGAAAAAAAAAAAAAAAAAATTTGGATTTTTTTTAGTACAAAATCGAGAGTGGCTAAAAATCACCTCTTTTTCCTTCTCTCGATCAGACACTTAGAAAAAAAACGGAAAAAAAAAAAAAAAAATTTGGATTTTTTCTAAGTACAAAATCGAGAGTGGCTAAAAATCACCTCTTTTTCCTTCTCTCGATCAGACACTTAGAAAAAAAACGGAAAAAAAAAAAAAAAAAATTTGGATTTTTTCTAAGTACAAAATCGAGAGTGGCTAAAAATCACCTCTTTTTCCTTCTCTCGATCAGACACTTAGAAAAAAAACGGAAAAAAAAAAAAAAAAAAATTTGGATTTTTTCTAAGTACAAAATCGAGAGTGGCTAAAAATCACCTCTTTTTCCTACTCTCGATCAGACACTTAGAAAAAAAACGGAAAAAAAAAAAAATAAAATTTGGATTTTTTCTAAGTACAAAATCGAGAGTGGCTAAAAATCACCTCTTTTTCCTTCTCTCGATCAGACACTTAGAAAAAAAACGGAAAAAAAAAAAAAAAAAATTGGATTTTTTCTAAGTACAAAATCGAGAGTGGCTAAGAATCACCTCTTTTTCCTTCTCTCGATCAGACACTTAGAAAAAAAAATTTAAAAAAAAAAAAAAAATTGGATTTTTTCTAAGTACAAAATCAAGAGAGGCTAAAAATCACCTCTTTTTCCTTCTCTCGATCAGACACTTAGAAAAAAAACAGAAAAAAAAAATAAAAATTTGGATTTTTTCTAAGTACAAAATCGAGAGTGGCTAAAAATCACCTCTTTTTCCTTCTCTCGATCAGACACTTAGAAAAAAAAATGAAAAAAAAAAAAAAAAAATTTGGATTTTTTTTAGTACAAAATCGAGAGTGGCTAAAAATCACCTCTTTTTCCTTCTCTCGATCAGACACTTAGAAAAAAAACGGAAAAAAAAAAAAAAAAAATTTGGATTTTTTCTAAGTAAAAAATCGAGAGTGGCTAAAAATCACCTCTTTTTCCTTCTCTCGATCAGACACTTAGAAAAAAAAATGAAAAAAAAAAAAAAAAAATTGGATTTTTTCTAAGTACAAAATCAAGAGAGGCTAAAAATCACCTCTTTTTCCTTCTCTCGATCAGACACTTAGAAAAAAAACGGAAAAAAAAAAAAAAAATTTGGATTTTTTCTAAGTACAAAATCGAGAGTGGCTAAGAATCACCTCTTTTTCCTTCTCTCGATCAGACACTTAGAAAAAAAAATTTAAAAAAAAAAAAAAAATTGGATTTTTTCTAAGTACAAAATCAAGAGAGGCTAAAAATCACCTCTTTTTCCTTCTCTCGATCAGACACTTAGAAAAAAAACAGAAAAAAAAAAAAAAAATTTGGATTTTTTCTAAGTACAAAATCGAGAGTGGCTAAAAATCACCTCTTTTTCCTTCTCTCGATCAGACACTTAGAAAAAAAAATGAAAAAAAAAAAAAAAAAAATTGGATTTTTTTTAGTACAAAATCGAGAGTGGCTAAAAATCACCTCTTTTTCCTTCTCTCGATCAGACACTTAGAAAAAAAACGGAAAAAAAAAAAAAAAAAATTTGGATTTTTTCTAAGTACAAAATCGAGAGTGGCTAAAAATCACCTCTTTTTCCTTCTCTCGATCAGACACTTAGAAAAAAAACGGAAAAAAAAAAAAAAAAAATTTGGATTTTTTCTAAGTACAAAATCGAGAGTGGCTAAAAATCACCTCTTTTTCCTTCTCTCGATCAGACACTTAGAAAAAAAACGGAAAAAAAAAAAAAAATTTGGATTTTTTCTAAGTACAAAATCGAGAGTGGCTAAAAATCACCTCTTTTTCCTTCTCTCGATCAGACACTTAGAAAAAAAACGGAAAAAAAAAAAAAAAAATTGGGATTTTTTCTAAGTACAAAATCGGGAGTGGCTAAAAATCACCTCTTTTTCCTTCTCTCGATCAGACACTTAGAAAAAAAACGGAAAAAAAAAAAAAAAAAATTTGGATTTTTTTTAAGTACAAAATCGAGAGTGGCTAAAAATCACCTCTTTTTCCTTCTCTCGATCAGACACTTAGAAAAAAAACTGAAAAAAAAAAAAAAAAATTTGGATTTTTTCTAAGTACAAAATCGAGAGTGGCTAAAAATCACCTCTTTTTCCTTCTCTCGATCAGACACTTAGAAAAAAAAATGAAAAAAAAAAAAAAAAAAATTTGGATTTTTTCTAAGTACAAAATCGAGAGTGGCTAAAAATCACCTCTTTTTCCTTCTCTCGATCAGACACTTAGAAAAAAAACGGAAAAAAAAAAAAAAAAAATTTGGATTTTTTCTAAGTACAAAATCGAGAGTGGCTAAAAATCACCTCTTTTTCCTTCTCTCGATCAGACACTTAGAAAAAAAACGGAAAAAAAAAAAAAAAAAATTTGGATTTTTTCTAAGTACAAAATCGAGAGTGGCTAAAAATCACCTCTTTTTCCTTCTCTCGATCAGACACTTAGAAAAAAAAATGAAAAAAAAAAAAAAAAATTGGATTTTTTCTAAGTACAAAATCAAGAGAGGTTAAAAATCACCTCTTTTTCCTTCTCTCGATCAGACACTTTGAAAAAAAACGGAAAAAAAAAAAAAAAAATTTGGATTTTTTCTAAGTACAAAATCGAGAGTGGCTAAAAATCACCTCTTTTTCCTTCTCTCGATCAGACACTTAGAAAAAAAAATGAAAAAAAAAAAAAAAAATTGGATTTTTTCTAAGTACAAAATCAAGAGAGGCTAAAAATCACCTCTTTTTCCTTCTCTCGATCAGACACTTAGAAAAAAAACAGAAAAAAAAAAAAAAATTTGGATTTTTTCTAAGTACAAAATCGAGAGTGGCTAAAAATCACCTCTTTTTCCTTCTCTCGATCAGACACTTAGAAAAAAAAATGAAAAAAAAAAAAAAAAAAATTTGGATTTTTTCTAAGTACAAAATCGAGAGTGGCTAAAAATCACCTCTTTTTCCTTCTCTCGATCAGACACTTAGAAAAAAAACGGAAAAAAAAAAAAAAAAATTTGGATTTTTTCTAAGTACAAAATCGAGAGTGGCTAAAAATCACCTCTTTTTCCTTCTCTCGATCAGACACTTAGAAAAAAAACGGAAAAAAAAAAAAAAAAAATTTGGATTTTTTCTAAGTACAAAATCGGGAGTGGCTAAAAATCACCTCTTTTTCCTTCTCTCGATCAGACACTTAGAAAAAAAACGGAAAAAAAAAAAAAAAAAATTGGATTTTTTCTAAGTACAAAATCGAGAGTGGCTAAAAATCACCTCTTTTTCCTTCTCTCGATCAGACACTTAGAAAAAAAACGGAAAAAAAAAAATAATAATTTGGATTTTTTCTAAGTACAAAATCGAAAGTGGCTAAAAATCACCTCTTTTTCCTTCTCTCGATCAGACACTTAGAAAAAAAAATGAAAAAAAAAAAAAAAAAATTTGGATTTTTTCTAAGTACAAAATCGAGAGTGGCTAAAAATCACCTCTTTTTCCTACTCTCGATCAGACACTTAGAAAAAAAACGGAAAAAAAAAAAAAAAAAATTTGGATTTTTTCTAAGTACAAAATCGAGAGTGGCTAAAAATCACCTCTTTTTCCTTCTCTCGATCAGACACTTAGAAAAAAAACGGGAAAAAAAAAAAAAAATTTGGATTTTTTCTAAGTACAAAATCGAGAGTGGCTAAAAATCACCTCTTTTTCCTTCTCTCGATCAGACACTTAGAAAAAAAACGGAAAAAAAAAATAAAAAAATTTGGATTTTTTCTAAGTACAAAATCAAGAGAGGTTAAAAATCACCTCTTTTTCCTTCTCTCGATCAGACACTTAGAAAAAAAACGGAAAAAAAAAAAAAAAAAATTTGGATTTTTTCTAAGTACAAAATCGAGAGTGGCTAAAAATCACCTCTTTTTCCTTCTCTCGATCAGACACTTAGAAAAAAAAATGAAAAAAAAAAAAAAAAAATTTGGATTTTTTTTAGTACAAAATCGAGAGTGGCTAAAAATCACCTCTTTTTCCTTCTCTCGATCAGACACTTAGAAAAAAAACGGAAAAAAAAAAAAAAAAATTTGGATTTTTTCTAAGTACAAAATCGAGAGTGGCTAAAAATCACCTCTTTTTCCTTCTCTCGATCAGACACTTAGAAAAAAAACGGAAAAAAAAAAAAAAAAAATTTGGATTTTTTCTAAGTACAAAATCGAGAGTGGCTAAAAATCACCTCTTTTTCCTTCTCTCGATCAGACACTTAGAAAAAAAACGGAAAAAAAAAAAAAAAAAATTTGGATTTTTTCTAAGTACAAAATCGAGAGTGGCTAAAAATCACCTCTTTTTCCTTCTCTCGATCAGACACTTAGAAAAAAAACGGAAAAAAAAAAAAAAAAAATTGGATTTTTTCTAAGTACAAAATCGGGAGTGGCTAAAAATCACCTCTTTTTCCTTCTCTCGATCAGACACTTAGAAAAAAAACGGAAAAAAAAAAAAAAAAAATTTGGATTTTTTCTAAGTACAAAATCGAGAGTGGCTAAAAATCACCTCTTTTTCCTTCTCTCGATCAGACACTTAGAAAAAAAAATGAAAAAAAAAAAAAAAAATTGGATTTTTTCTAAGTACAAAATCAAGAGAGGTTAAAAATCACCTCTTTTTCCTTCTCTCGATCAGACACTTAGAAAAAAAACGGAAAAAAAAAAAAAAAAAATTGGATTTTTTCTAAGTACAAAATCGAGAGTGGCTAAAAATCACCTCTTTTTCCTTCTCTCGATCAGACACTTAGAAAAAAAAATGAAAAAAAAAAAAAAAAAATTGGATTTTTTCTAAGTACAAAATCAAGAGAGGCTAAAAATCACCTCTTTTTCCTTCTCTCGATCAGACACTTAGAAAAAAAACAGAAAAAAAAAAAAAAAAATTGGATTTTTTCTAAGTACAAAATCGAGAGTGGCTAAAAATCACCTCTTTTTCCTTCTCTCGATCAGACACTTAGAAAAAAAAATGAAAAAAAAAAAAAAAAAAATTTGGATTTTTTCTAAGTACAAAATCGAGAGTGGCTAAAAATCACCTCTTTTTCCTTCTCTCGATCAGACACTTAGAAAAAAAACGGAAAAAAAAAAAAAAAAATTTGGATTTTTTCTAAGTACAAAATCGAGAGTGGCTAAAAATCACCTCTTTTTCCTTCTCTCGATCAGACACTTAGAAAAAAAACGGAAAAAAAAAAAAAAAAATTTGGATTTTTTCTAAGTACAAAATCGAGAGTGGCTAAAAATCACCTCTTTTTCCTTCTCTCGATCAGACACTTAGAAAAAAAACGGAAAAAAAAAAAAAAAAAATTTGGATTTTTTCTAAGTACAAAATCGAGAGTGGCTAAAAATCACCTCTTTTTCCTTCTCTCGATCAGACACTTAGAAAAAAAACGGAAAAAAAAAAAAAAAAATTTGGATTTTTTCTAAGTACAAAATCGGGAGTGGCTAAAAATCACCTCTTTTTCCTTCTCTCGATCAGACACTTAGAAAAAAAACGGAAAAAAAAAAAAAAAAAATTTGGATTTTTTCTAAGTACAAAATCGAGAGTGGCTAAAAATCACCTCTTTTTCCTTCTCTCGATCAGACACTTAGAAAAAAAAATGAAAAAAAAAAAAAAAAATTGGATTTTTTCTAAGTACAAAATCAAGAGAGGTTAAAAATCACCTCTTTTTCCTTCTCTCGATCAGACAATTAGAAAAAAAACGGAAAAAAAAAAAAAAAAAATTTGGATTTTTTCTAAGTACAAAATCGAGAGTGGCTAAAAATCACCTCTTTTTCCTTCTCTCGATCAGACACTTAGAAAAAAAATGAAAAAAAAAAAAAAAAAATTGGATTTTTTCTAAGTACAAAATCAAGAGAGGCTAAAAATCACCTCTTTTTCCTTCTCTCGATCAGACACTTAGAAAAAAAAAAGAAAAAAAAAAAAAAAATTTTGGATTTTTTCTAAGTACAAAATCGAGAGTGGCTACAAATCACCTCTTTTTCCTTCTCTCGATCAGACACTTACAAAAAAAAATGAAAAAAAAAAAAAAAAAAATTTGGATTTTTTCTAAGTACAAAATCGAGAGTGGCTAAAAATCACCTCTTTTTCCTTCTCTCGATCAGACACTTAGAAAAAAAACGGAAAAAAAAAAAAATAAATTTGGATTTTTTCTAAGTACAAAATCGAGAGTGGCTAAAAATCACCTCTTTTTCCTTCTCTCGATCAGACACTTAGAAAAAAAACGGAAAAAAAAAAAAAAAAATTTGGATTTTTTCTAAGTACAAAATCGGGAGTGGCTAAAAATCACCTCTTTTTCCTTCTCTCGATCAGACACTTAGAAAAAAAACGGAAAAAAAAAAAAAAAAAATTTGGATTTTTTCTAAGTACAAAATCGAGAGTGGCTAAAAATCACCTCTTTTTCCTTCTCTCGATCAGACACTTAGAAAAAAAAATGAAAAAAAAAAAAAAAAAATTGGATTTTTTCTAAGTACAAAATCAAGAGAGGTTAAAAATCACCTCTTTTTCCTTCTCTCGATCAGACACTTAGAAAAAAAACGGAAAAAAAAAAAAAAAAAATTTGGATTTTTTCTAAGTACAAAATCGAGAGTGGCTAAAAATCACCTCTTTTTCCTTCTCTCGATCAGACACTTAGAAAAAAAAATGAAAAAAAAAAAAAAAATTGGATTTTTTCTAAGTACAAAATCAAGAGAGGCTAAAAATCACCTCTTTTTCCTTCTCTCGATCAGACACTTAGAAAAAAAACAGAAAAAAAAAAAAAAAAATTTGGATTTTTTCTAAGTACAAAATCGAGAGTGGCTAAAAATCACCTCTTTTTCCTTCTCTCGATCAGACACTTAGAAAAAAAAATGAAAAAAAAAAATAAAAAAATTTGGATTTTTTCTAAGTACAAAATCGAGAGTGGCTAAAAATCACCTCTTTTTCCTTCTCTCGATCAGACACTTAGAAAAAAAACGGAAAAAAAAAAAAAAAAATTTGGATTTTTTCTAAGTACAAAATCGAGAGTGGCTAAAAATCACCTCTTTTTCCTTCTCTCGATCAGACACTTAGAAAAAAAACGGAAAAAAAAAAAAAAAAAATTTGGATTTTTTCTAAGTACAAAATCGGGAGTGGCTAAAAATCACCTCTTTTTCCTTCTCTCGATCAGACACTTAGAAAAAAAACGGAAAAAAAAAAAAAAAAATTGGATTTTTTCTAAGTACAAAATCGAGAGTGGCTAAAAATCACCTCTTTTTCCTTCTCTCGATCAGACACTTAGAAAAAAAACGGAAAAAAAAAAAAAATAATTTGGATTTTTTCTAAGTACAAAATCGAAAGTGGCTAAAAATCACCTCTTTTTCCTTCTCTCGATCAGACACTTAGAAAAAAAAATGAAAAAAAAAAAAAAAAAAATTTGGATTTTTTCTAAGTACAAAATCGAGAGTGGCTAAAAATCACCTCTTTTTCCTACTCTCGATCAGACACTTAGAAAAAAAACGGAAAAAAAAAAAAAAAAAATTTGGATTTTTTCTAAGTACAAAATCGAGAGTGGCTAAAAATCACCTCTTTTTCCTTCTCTCGATCAGACACTTAGAAAAAAAAAAACGGGAAAAAAAAAAAAAAAAATTGGATTTTTTCTAAGTACAAAATCGAGAGTGGCTAAAAATCACCTCTTTTTCTTCTCTCGATCAGACACTTAGAAAAAAACGGAAAAAAAAAATAAAAAATTTGGATTTTTTCTAAGTACAAAATCAGAGAGGTTAAAAATCACCTCTTTTTCCTTCTCTCGATCAGACACTTAGAAAAAAAACGGAAAAAAAAAAAAAAAAAATTGGATTTTTTCTAAGTACAAAATCGAGAGTGGCTAAAAATCACCTCTTTTTCCTTCTCTCGATCAGACACTTAGAAAAAAAACGGAAAAAAAAAAAAAAAAAAATTTGGATTTTTTCTAAGTACAAAAATCGAGAGTGGCTAAAAATCACCTCTTTTTCCTTCTCTCGATCAGACACTTAGAAAAAAAACGGAAAAAAAAAAAAAAAAAATTTGGATTTTTTCTAAGTACAAAATCGAGAGTGGCTAAAAATCACCTCTTTTTCCTTCTCTCGATCAGACACTTAGAAAAAAAACGGAAAAAAAAAAAAAAAAAATTGGATTTTTTCTAAGTACAAAATCGGGAGTGGCTAAAAATCACCTCTTTTTCCTTCTCTCGATCAGACACTTAGAAAAAAAACGGAAAAAAAAAAAATAAAAATTTGGATTTTTTCTAAGTACAAAATCGAGAGTGGCTAAAAATCACCTCTTTTTCCTTCTCTCGATCAGACACTTAGAAAAAAAAATGAAAAAAAAAAAAAAAAATTGGATTTTTTCTAAGTACAAAATCAAGAGAGGTTAAAAATCACCTCTTTTTCCTTCTCTCGATCAGACACTTAGAAAAAAAACGGAAAAAAAAAAAAAAAAAATTGGATTTTTTCTAAGTACAAAATCGAGAGTGGCTAAAAATCACCTCTTTTTCCTTCTCTCGATCAGACACTTAGAAAAAAAAATGAAAAAAAAAAAAAAAAAAAATTGGATTTTTTCTAAGTACAAAATCAAGAGAGGCTAAAAATCACCTCTTTTTCCTTCTCTCGATCAGACACTTAGAAAAAAAACAGAAAAAAAAAAAAAAAAATTGGATTTTTTCTAAGTACAAAATCGAGAGTGGCTAAAAATCACCTCTTTTTCCTTCTCTCGATCAGACACTTAGAAAAAAAAATGAAAAAAAAAAAAAAAAAAATTTGGATTTTTTCTAAGTACAAAATCGAGAGTGGCTAAAAATCACCTCTTTTTCCTTCTCTCGATCAGACACTTAGAAAAAAAACGGAAAAAAAAAAAAAAAAATTTGGATTTTTTCTAAGTACAAAATCGAGAGTGGCTAAAAATCACCTCTTTTTCCTTCTCTCGATCAGACACTTAGAAAAAAAACGGAAAAAAAAAAAAAAAAATTGGATTTTTTCTAAGTACAAAATCGAGAGTGGCTAAAAATCACCTCTTTTTCCTTCTCTCGATCAGACACTTAGAAAAAAAACGGAAAAAAAAAAAAAAAAAATTTGGATTTTTTCTAAGTACAAAATCGAGAGTGGCTAAAAATCACCTCTTTTTCCTTCTCTCGATCAGACACTTAGAAAAAAAACGGAAAAAAAAAAAAAAAAATTTGGATTTTTTCTAAGTACAAAATCGGGAGTGGCTAAAAATCACCTCTTTTTCCTTCTCTCGATCAGACACTTAGAAAAAAAACGGAAAAAAAAAAAAAAAAAATTTGGATTTTTTCTAAGTACAAAATCGAGAGTGGCTAAAAATCACCTCTTTTTCCTTCTCTCGATCAGACACTTAGAAAAAAAAATGAAAAAAAAAAAAAAAATTGGATTTTTTCTAAGTACAAAATCAAGAGAGGTTAAAAATCACCTCTTTTTCCTTCTCTCGATCAGACAATTAGAAAAAAAACGGAAAAAAAAAAAAAAAAAATTTGGATTTTTTCTAAGTACAAAATTGAGAGTGGCTAAAAATCACCTCTTTTTCCTTCTCTCGATCAGACACTTAGAAAAAAAAATGAAAAAAAAAAAAAAAAAAATTGGATTTTTTCTAAGTACAAAATCAAGAGAGGCTAAAAATCACCTCTTTTTCCTTCTCTCGATCAGACACTTAGAAAAAAAAAAGAAAAAAAAAAAAAAAAATTTGGATTTTTTCTAAGTACAAAATCGAGAGTGGCTAAAAATCACCTCTTTTTCCTTCTCTCGATCAGACACTTACAAAAAAAAATGAAAAAAAAAAAAAAAAAAATTTGGATTTTTTCTAAGTACAAAATCGAGAGTGGCTAAAAATCACCTCTTTTTCCTTCTCTCGATCAGACACTTAGAAAAAAAACGGAAAAAAAAAAAAATAAATTTGGATTTTTTCTAAGTACAAAATCGAGAGTGGCTAAAAATCACCTCTTTTTCCTTCTCTCGATCAGACACTAAGAAAAAAAACGGAAAAAAAAAAAAAAAAAATTTGGATTTTTTCTAAGTACAAAATCGGGAGTGGCTAAAAATCACCTCTTTTTCCTTCTCTCGATCAGACACTTACAAAAAAAACGGAAAAAAAAAAAAAAAAAAATTGGATTTTTTCTAAGTACAAAATCGAGAGTGGCTAAAAATCACCTCTTTTTCCTTCTCTCGATCAGACACTTAGAAAAAAAACGGAAAAAAAAAAAAAAAAAATTGGATTTTTTCTAAGTACAAAATCGAAAGTGGCTAAAAATCACCTCTTTTTCCTTCTCTCGATCAGACACTTAGAAAAAAAAATGAAAAAAAAAAAAAAAAAATTTGGATTTTTTCTAAGTACAAAATCGAGAGTGGCTAAAAATCACCTCTTTTTCCTACTCTCGATCAGACACTTAGAAAAAAAACGGAAAAAAAAAAAAATAAAATTTGGATTTTTTCTAAGTACAAAATCGAGAGTGGCTAAAAATCACCTCTTTTTCCTTCTCTCGATCAGACACTTAGAAAAAAAACGGAAAAAAAAAAAAAAAAATTTGGATTTTTTCTAAGTACAAAATCGAGAGTGGCTAAGAATCACCTCTTTTTCCTTCTCTCGATCAGACACTTAGAAAAAAAAATTTAAAAAAAAAAAAAAAATTGGATTTTTTCTAAGTACAAAATCAAGAGAGGCTAAAAATCACCTCTTTTTCCTTCTCTCGATCAGACACTTAGAAAAAAAAATGAAAAAAAAAAAATAAAAATTTGGATTTTTTTTAGTACAAAATCGAGAGTGGCTAAGAATCACCTCTTTTTCCTTCTCTCGATCAGACACTTAGAAAAAAAAATTAAAAAAAAAAAAAAAAAATTGGATTTTTTCTAAGTACAAAATCAAGAGAGGCTAAAAATCACCTCTTTTTCCTTCTCTCGATCAGACACTTAGAAAAAAAACAGAAAAAAAAAAAAAAAAAATTGGATTTTTTCTAAGTACAAAATCGAGAGTGGCTAAAAATCACCTCTTTTTCCTTCTCTCGATCAGACACTTAGAAAAAAAATGAAAAAAAAAAAAAATAAATTTGGATTTTTTTTAGTACAAAATCGAGAGTGGCTAAAAATCACCTCTTTTTCCTTCTCTCGATCAGACACTTAGAAAAAAAAATGAAAAAAAAAAAAAAAAAATTGGATTTTTTCTAAGTACAAAATCAAGAGAGGTTAAAAATCACCTCTTTTTCCTTCTCTCGATCAGACAATTAGAAAAAAAACGGAAAAAAAAAAAAAAAAATTTGGATTTTTTCTAAGTACAAAATCGAGAGTGGCTAAAAATCACCTCTTTTTCCTTCTCTCGATCAGACACTTAGAAAAAAAAATGAAAAAAAAAAAAAAAAAATTGGATTTTTTCTAAGTACAAAATCAAGAGAGGCTAAAAATCACCTCTTTTTCCTTCTCTCGATCAGACACTTAGAAAAAAAAAAGAAAAAAAAAAAAAAAAATTTGGATTTTTTCTAAGTACAAAATCGAGAGTGGCTAAAAATCACCTCTTTTTCCTTCTCTCGATCAGACACTTAGAAAAAAAAATGAAAAAAAAAAAAAAAAAAATTTGGATTTTTTCTAAGTACAAAATCGAGAGTGGCTAAAAATCACCTCTTTTTCCTTCTCTCGATCAGACACTTAGAAAAAAAACGGAAAAAAAAAAAAATAAATTTGGATTTTTTCTAAGTACAAAATCGAGAGTGGCTAAAAATCACCTCTTTTTCCTTCTCTCGATCAGACACTTAGAAAAAAAACGGAAAAAAAAAAAAAAAAAAATTTGGATTTTTTCTAAGTACAAAATCGGGAGTGGCTAAAAATCACCTCTTTTTCCTTCTCTCGATCAGACACTTACAAAAAAAACGGAAAAAAAAAAAAAAAAAATTGGATTTTTTCTAAGTACAAAATCGAGAGTGGCTAAAAATCACCTCTTTTTCCTTCTCTCGATCAGACACTTAGAAAAAAAACGGAAAAAAAAAAAAAAAAAATTTGGATTTTTTCTAAGTACAAAATCGAAAGTGGCTACTAAAAATCACCTCTTTTTCCTTCTCTCGATCAGACACTTAGAAAAAAAAATGAAAAAAAAAAAAAAAAATTTGGATTTTTTCTAAGTACAAAATCGAGAGTGGCTAAAAATCACCTCTTTTTCCTACTCTCGATCAGACACTTAGAAAAAAAACGGAAAAAAAAAAAAATAAAATTTGGATTTTTTCTAAGTACAAAATCGAGAGTGGCTAAAAATCACCTCTTTTTCCTTCTCTCGATCAGACACTTAGAAAAAAAACGGAAAAAAAAAAAAAAAAAATTGGATTTTTTCTAAGTACAAAATCGAGAGTGGCTAAGAATCACCTCTTTTTCCTTCTCTCGATCAGACACTTAGAAAAAAAAATTTAAAAAAAAAAAAAAAATTGGATTTTTTCTAAGTACAAAATCAAGAGAGGCTAAAAATCACCTCTTTTTCCTTCTCTCGATCAGACACTTAGAAAAAAAAACAGAAAAAAAAAAAAAAAATTTGGATTTTTTCTAAGTACAAAATCGAGAGTGGCTAAAAATCACCTCTTTTTCCTTCTCTCGATCAGACACTTAGAAAAAAAAATGAAAAAACAAATAAATAAATTTGGATTTTTTTTAGTACAAAATCGAGAGTGGCTAAAAATCACCTCTTTTTCCTTCTCTCGATCAGACACTTAGAAAAAAAACGGAAAAAAAAAAAAAAAAAATTTGGATTTTTTCTAAGTACAAAATCGAGAGTGGCTAAAAATCACCTCTTTTTCCTTCTCTCGATCAGACACTTAGAAAAAAAACGGAAAAAAAAAAAAAAAAAAATTTGGATTTTTTCTAAGTACAAAATCGAGAGTGGCTAAAAATCACCTCTTTTTCCTTCTCTCGATCAGACACTTAGAAAAAAAACGGAAAAAAAAAAAAAAAATTTGGATTTTTTCTAAGTACAAAATCGAGAGTGGCTAAAAATCACCTCTTTTTCCTTCTCTCGATCAGACACTAAGAAAAAAAACGGAAAAAAAAAAAAAAAAATTTGGATTTTTTCTAAGTACAAAATCGGGAGTGGCTAAAAATCACCTCTTTTTCCTTCTCTCGATCAGACACTTAGAAAAAAAACGGAAAAAAAAAAAAAAAAAATTTGGATTTTTTCTAAGTACAAAATCGAGAGTGGCTAAAAATCACCTCTTTTTCCTTCTCTCGATCAGACACTTAGAAAAAAAACTGAAAAAAAAAAAAAAAAATTTGGATTTTTTCTAAGTACAAAATCGAGAGTGGCTAAAAATCACCTCTTTTTCCTTCTCTCGATCAGACACTTAGAAAAAAAAATGAAAAAAAAAAAAAAAAAAATTTGGATTTTTTCTAAGTACAAAATCGAGAGTGGCTAAAAATCACCTCTTTTTCCTTCTCTCGATCAGACACTTAGAAAAAAAAATGAAAAAAAAAAAAAAAAAATTGGATTTTTTCTAAGTACAAAATCAAGAGAGGTTAAAAATCACCTCTTTTTCCTTCTCTCGATCAGACACTTAGAAAAAAAACGGAAAAAAAAAAAAAAAAATTTGGATTTTTTCTAAGTACAAAATCGAGAGTGGCTAAAAATCACCTCTTTTTCCTTCTCTCGATCAGACACTTAGAAAAAAAAATGAAAAAAAAAAAAAAAAAATTGGATTTTTTCTAAGTACAAAATCAAGAGAGGCTAAAAATCACCTCTTTTTCCTTCTCTCGATCAGACACTTAGAAAAAAAACAGAAAAAAAAAATAAAAAATTTGGATTTTTTCTAAGTACAAAATCGAGAGTGGCTAAAAATCACCTCTTTTTCCTTCTCTCGATCAGACACTTAGAAAAAAAACGGAAAAAAAAAAAAAAAATTTGGATTTTTTCTAAGTACAAAATCGAGAGTGGCTAAAAATCACCTGTTTTTCCTTCTCTCGATCAGACACTTAGAAAAAAAACAGAAAAAAAAAAAAAAAAATTTGGATTTTTTCTAAGTACAAAATCGAGAGTGGCTAAAAATCACCTCTTTTTCCTTCTCTCGATCAGACACTTAGAAAAAAAAATGAAAAAAAAAAAAAAAAAATTTGGATTTTTTTTAGTACAAAATCGAGAGTGGCTAAAAATCACCTCTTTTTCCTTCTCTCGATCAGACACTTAGAAAAAAAACGGAAAAAAAAAAAAAAAAAATTTGGATTTTTTCTAAGTACAAAATGGAGAGTGGCTAAAAATCACCTCTTTTTCCTTCTCTCGATCAGACACTTAGAAAAAAAAATGAAAAAAAAAAAAAAAAATTGGATTTTTTCTAAGTACAAAATCAAGAGAGGCTAAAAATCACCTCTTTTTCCTTCTCTCGATCAGACACTTAGAAAAAAAACGGAAAAAAAAAAAAAAAAAAATGGATATTTTCTAAGTACAAAATCGAGAGTGGCTAAGAATCACCTCTTTTTCCTTCTCTCGATCAGACACTTAGAAAAAAAAATTTAAAAAAAAAAAAAAAAATTGGATTTTTTCTAAGTACAAATCAAGAGAGGCTAAAATCACCTCTTTTTCCTTCTCTCGATCAGACACTTAGAAAAAAAACAGAAAAAAAAAAAAAAAATTTGGATTTTTCTAAGTACAAAATCGAGAGTGGCTAAAAATCACCTCTTTTTCCTTCTCTCGATCAGACACTTAGAAAAAAAAATGAAAAAAAAAAAAAAAAAAATTTGGATTTTTTTTTAGTACAAAATCGAGAGTGGCTAAAAATCACCTCTTTTTCCTTCTCTCGATCAGACACTTAGAAAAAAACGGAAAAAAAAAAAAAAAAAAATTTGTATTTTTTGTAAGTACAAAATCGAGAGTGGCTAAAATTCACCTCTTTTTCCTTCTCTCGATCAGACACTTAGAAAAAAAACGGAAAAAAAAAAAAAAAAATTTGGATTTTTTCTAAGTACAAAATCGAGAGTGGCTAAAAATCACCTCTTTTTCCTTCTCTCGATCAGACACTTAGAAAAAAAACGGAAAAAAAAAAAAAAAATTGGATTTTTTCTAAGTACAAATCGAGAGTGGCTAAAAATCACCTCTTTTTCCTTCTCTCGATCAGACACTTAGAAAAAAAAAACGGAAAAAAAAAAAAAAAAATTTGGATTTTTTCTAAGTACAAAATCGGGAGTGGCTAAAAATCACCTCTTTTTCCTTCTCTCGATCAGACACTTAGAAAAAAAACGGAAAAAAAAAAAAAAAAAATTTGGATTTTTCTAAGTACAAAATCGAGAGTGGCTAAAATCACCTCTTTTTCCTTCTCTCGATCAGACACTTAGAAAAAAAACTGAAAAAAAAAAAAAAAAAATTTGGATTTTTTCTAAGTACAAAATCGAGAGTGGCTAAAAATCACCTCTTTTTCCTTCTCTCGATCAGACACTTAGAAAAAAAAATGACAAAAAAAAAAAAAAATTTGGATTTTTTCTAAGTACAAAATCGAGAGTGGCTAAAAATCACTCTTTTTCCTTCTCTCGATCAGACACTTAGAAAAAAAAATGAAAAAAAAAAAAAAAAATTGGATTTTTTCTAAGTACAAAAATCAAGAGAGGTTAAAAATCACCTCTTTTTCCTTCTCTCGATCAGACACTTAGAAAAAAAACGGGAAAAAAAAAAAAAAATTTGGATTTTTTCTAAGTACAAAATCGAGAGTGGCTAAAAATCACCTCTTTTTCCTTCTCTCGATCAGACACTTAGAAAAAAAAACGAAAAAAAAAAAAAAAAAAATTTGGATTTTTTCTAAGTACAAAATCGGGAGTGGCTAAAAATCACCTCTTTTTCCTTCTCTCGATCAGACACTTAGAAAAAAAACGGAAAAAAAAAAAAAAAAATTTGGATTTTTCTAAGTACAAAATCGAGAGTGGCTAAAAATCACCTCTTTTTCCTTCTCTCGATCAGACACTTAGAAAAAAACGGAAAAAAAAAAAAAAAAAAATTGGATTTTTCTAAGTACAAAATCGAAAGTGGCTAAAAATCACCTCTTTTTCCTTCTCTCGATCAGACACTTAGAAAAAAAAATGAAAAAAAAAAAAAAAAATTTGGATTTTTTCTAAGTACAAAATCGAGAGTGGCTAAAAATCACCTCTTTTTCCTACTCTCGATCAGACACTTAGAAAAAAAACGGAAAAAAAAAAAAAAAAAATTGGATTTTTTCTAAGTACAAAATCGAGAGTGGCTAAAAATCACCTTCTTTTCCTTCTCTCGATCAGACACTTAGAAAAAAAACGGAAAAAAAAAAAAAAAAATTTGGATTTTTTCTAAGTACAAAATCGAGAGTGGCTAAAAATCACCTCTTTTTCCTTCTCTCGATCAGACACTTAGAAAAAAAATGAAAAAAAAAAAATAAAAATTTGGTTTTTTTCTAAGTACAAAATCGAGAGTGGCTAAAAATCACCTCTTTTTCCTTCTCTCGATCAGACACTTAGAAAAAAAACTGAAAAAAAAAAAAAAAAAAATTTGGATTTTTTCTAAGTACAAAATCGAGAGTGGCTAAAAATCACCTCTTTTTCCTTCTCTCGATCAGACACTTAGAAAAAAAAATGAAAAAAAAAAAAAAAAAATTTGGATTTTTTCTAAGTACAAAATCGAGAGTGGCTAAAAATCACCTCTTTTTCCTTCTCTCGATCAGACACTTAGAAAAAAAAATGAAAAAAAAAAAAAAAAAAATTTGGATTTTTTCTAAGTACAAAATCGAGAGTGGCTAAAAATCACCTCTTTTTCCTTCTCTCGATCAGACACTTAGAAAAAAAACGGAAAAAAAAAAAAATAAATTTGGATTTTTTCTAAGTACAAAATCGAGAGTGGCTAAAATCACCTCTTTTTCCTTCTCTCGATCAGACACTTAGAAAAAAAAATGAAAAAAAAAAAAAAAAAAATTTGGATTTTTCTAAGTACAAAATCGAGAGTGGCTAAAAATCACCTCTTTTTCCTTCTCTCGATCAGACACTTAGAAAAAAAATGAAAAAAAAAAAATAAAAATTGGATTTTTTCTAAGTACAAAATCAAGAGAGGCTAAAAATCACCTCTTTTTCCTTCTCTCGATCAGACACTTAGAAAAAAAACGGAAAAAAAAAAAAAAAAAATTTGGATTTTTTCTAAGTACAAAATCGAGAGTGGCTAAGAATCACCTCTTTTTCCTTCTCTCGATCAGACACTTAGAAAAAAAAATTAAAAAAAAAAAAAAAAAATTGGATTTTTTCTAAGTACAAAATCAAGAGAGGCTAAAAATCACCTCTTTTTCCTTCTCTCGATCAGACACTTAGAAAAAAAACAGAAAAAAAAAAAAAAATTTGGATTTTTTCTAAGTACAAAATCGAGAGTGGCTAAAAATCACCTCTTTTTCCTTCTCTCGATCAGACACTTAGAAAAAAAAATGAAAAAAAAATAAAAAAAATTTGGATTTTTTTTAGTACAAAATCGAGAGTGGCTAAAAATCACCTCTTTTTCCTTCTCTCGATCAGACACTTAGAAAAAAAACCGGAAAAAAAAAAATATATATTTGGATTTTTTCTAAGTACAAAATCTAGAGTGGCTAAAAATCATTCTCTCGATCAGACACTTAGAAAAAAAACGGAAAAAAAAAAAAAAAAATTTGGATTTTTTCTAAGTACAAAATCGAGAGTGGCTAAAAATCACCTCTTTTTCCTTCTCTCGATCAGACACTTAGAAAAAAAACGGAAAAAAAAAAAAAAAAAATTTGGATTTTTTCTAAGTACAAAATCGAGAGTGGCTAAAAATCACCTCTTTTTCCTTCTCTCGATCAGACACTTAGAAAAAAAACGGAAAAAAAAAAAAAAAAAAATTGGATTTTTTCTAAGTACAAAATCGGGAGTGGCTAAAAATCACCTCTTTTTCCTTCTCTCGATCAGACACTTAGAAAAAAAACGGAAAAAAAAAAAAAAAAAATTTGGTTTTTTTCTAAGTACAAAATCGAGAGTGGCTAAAAATCACCTCTTTTTCCTTCTCTCGATCAGACACTTAGAAAAAAAACTGAAAAAAAAAAAAAAAAAAATTGGATTTTTTCTAAGTACAAAATCGAGAGTGGCTAAAAATCACCTCTTTTTCCTTCTCTCGATCAGACACTTAGAAAAAAAACGGAAAAAAAAAAAAAAAAAATTTGGTTTTTTTCTAAGTACAAAATCGAGAGTGGCTAAAAATCACCTCTTTTTCCTTCTCTCGATCAGACACTTAGAAAAAAAACTGAAAAAAAAAAAAAAAAAAATTGGATTTTTTCTAAGTACAAAATCGAGAGTGGCTAAAAATCACCTCTTTTTCCTTCTCTCGATCAGACACTTAGAAAAAAAAATGAAAAAAAAAAAAAAAAAATTGGATTTTTTCTAAGTACAAAATCAAGAGAGGTTAAAAATCACCTCTTTTTCCTTCTCTCGATCAGACACTTAGAAAAAAAACAGAAAAAAAAAAAAAAAATTTGGATTTTTTCTAAGTACAAAATCGAGAGTGGCTAAAAATCACCTCTTTTTCCTTCTCTCGATCAGACACTTAGAAAAAAAAATGAAAAAAAAAAAAAAAAAATTTGGATTTTTTTTAGTACAAAATCGAGAGTGGCTAAAAATCACCTCTTTTTCCTTCTCTCGATCAGACACTTAGAAAAAAAACGGAAAAAAAAAAAAAAAAATTTGGATTTTTTCTAAGTACAAAATCGAGAGTGGCTAAAAATCACCTCTTTTTCCTTCTCTCGATCAGACACTTAGAAAAAAAACGGAAAAAAAAAAAAAAAAAATTTGGATTTTTTCTAAGTACAAAATCGAGAGTGGCTAAAAATCACCTCTTTTTCCTTCTCTCGATCAGACACTTAGAAAAAAAACGGAAAAAAAAAAAAAAAAATTTGGATTTTTTCTAAGTACAAAATCGGGAGTGGCTAAAAATCACCTCTTTTTCCTTCTCTCGATCAGACACTTAGAAAAAAAACTGAAAAAAAAAAAAAAAAAATTGGATTTTTTCTAAGTACAAAATCGAGAGTGGCTAAAAATCACCTCTTTTTCCTTCTCTCGATCAGACACTTAGAAAAAAAAATGAAAAAAAAAAAAAAAAAATTGGATTTTTTCTAAGTACAAAATCAAGAGAGGTTAAAAATCACCTCTTTTTCCTTCTCTCGATCAGACACTTAGAAAAAAAACGGAAAAAAAAAAAAAAAAAATTTGGATTTTTTCTAAGTACAAAATCGAGAGTGGCTAAAAATCACCTCTTTTTCCTTCTCTCGATCAGACACTTAGAAAAAAAAATGAAAAAAAAAAAAAAAAAATTGGATTTTTTCTAAGTACAAAATCAAGAGAGGCTAAAAATCACCTCTTTTTCCTTCTCTCGATCAGACACTTAGAAAAAAAAAAGAAAAAAAAAAAAAAAAATTTGGATTTTTTCTAAGTACAAAATCGAGAGTGGCTAAAAATCACCTCTTTTTCCTTCTCTCGATCAGACACTTAGAAAAAAAAATGAAAAAAAAAAAAAAAAAAATTTGGATTTTTTCTAAGTACAAAATCGAGAGTGGCTAAAAATCACCTCTTTTTCCTTCTCTCGATCAGACACTTAGAAAAAAAACGGAAAAAAAAAAAAATAAATTTGGATTTTTTCTAAGTACAAAATCGAGAGTGGCTAAAAATCACCTCTTTTTCCTTCTCTCGATCAGACACTTAGAAAAAAAACGGAAAAAAAAAAAAAAAAATTTTGGATTTTTTCTAAGTACAAAATCGGGAGTGGCTAAAAATCACCTCTTTTTCCTTCTCTCGATCAGACACTTAGAAAAAAAACGGAAAAAAAAAAAAAAAAAATTGGATTTTTTCTAAGTACAAAATCGAGAGTGGCTAAAAATCACCTCTTTTTCCTTCTCTCGATCAGACACTTTGAAAAAAAAATGAAAAAAAAAAAAAAAAAATTTGGATTTTTTCTAAGTACAAAATCGAGAGTGGCTAAAAATCACCTCTTTTTCCTTCTCTCGATCAGACACTTAGAAAAAAAAATGAAAAAAAAAAAAAAAAAAATTTGGATTTTTTCTAAGTACAAAATCGAGAGTGGCTAAAAATCACCTCTTTTTCCTACTCTCGATCAGACACTTAGAAAAAAAACGGAAAAAAAAAAAAAAAAATTTGGATTTTTTCTAAGTACAAAATCGAGAGTGGCTAAAAATCACCTCTTTTTCCTTCTCTCGATCAGACACTTAGAAAAAAAACGGAAAAAAAAAAAAAAAAATTTGGATTTTTTCTAAGTACAAAATCGAGAGTGGCTAAGAATCACCTCTTTTTCCTTCTCTCGATCAGACACTTAGAAAAAAAAATTTAAAAAAAAAAAAAAAAATTGGATTTTTTCTAAGTACAAAATCAAGAGAGGCTAAAAATCACCTCTTTTTCCTTCTCTCGATCAGACACTTAGAAAAAAAACAGAAAAAAAAAAAAAAAAATTTGGATTTTTTCTAAGTACAAAATCGAGAGTGGCTAAAAATCACCTCTTTTTCCTTCTCTCGATCAGACACTTAGAAAAAAAAATGAAAAAAAAAAAAAAAAAATTTGGATTTTTTTTAGTACAAAATCGAGAGTGGCTAAAAATCACCTCTTTTTCCTTCTCTCGATCAGACACTTAGAAAAAAAACGGAAAAAAAAAAAAAAAAAAATTGGATTTTTTCTAAGTACAAAATCGAGAGTGGCTAAAAATCACCTCTTTTTCCTTCTCTCGATCAGACACTTAGAAAAAAAAATGAAAAAAAAAAAAAAAAATTGGATTTTTTCTAAGTACAAAATCAAGAGAGGCTAAAAATCACCTCTTTTTCCTTCTCTCGATCAGACACTTAGAAAAAAAACGGAAAAAAAAAAAAAAAAATTTGGATTTTTTCTAAGTACAAAATCGAGAGTGGCTAAGAATCACCTCTTTTTCCTTCTCTCGATCAGACACTTAGAAAAAAAAATTAAAAAAAAAAAAAAAAATTGGATTTTTTCTAAGTACAAAATCAAGAGAGGCTAAAAATCACCTCTTTTTCCTTCTCTCGATCAGACACTTAGAAAAAAAACAGAAAAAAAAAAAAAAAAATTTGGATTTTTTCTAAATACAAAATCGAGAGTGGCTAAAAATCACCTCTTTTTCCTTCTCTCGATCAGACACTTAGAAAAAAAATGAAAAAAAAAAAAAAAAAATTTGGATTTTTTTTAGTACCAAATCGAGAGTGGCTAAAAATCACCTCTTTTTCCTTCTCTCGATCAGACACTTAGAAAAAAAACGGAAAAAAAAAAAAAAAAATTTGGATTTTTTCTAAGTACAAAATCGAGAGTGGCTAAAAATCACCTCTTTTTCCTTCTCTCGATCAGACACTTAGAAAAAAAACGGAAAAAAAAAAAAAAAAAATTTGGATTTTTTCTAAGTACAAAATCGAGAGTGGCTAAAAATCACCTCTTTTTCCTTCTCTCGATCAGACACTTAGAAAAAAAACGGAAAAAAAAAAAAAAAAATTGGATTTTTTCTAAGTACAAAATCGAGAGTGGCTAAAAATCACCTCTTTTTCCTTCTCTCGATCAGACACTTAGAAAAAAAACGGAAAAAAAAAAAAAAAAATTGGGATTTTTTCTAAGTACAAAATCGGGAGTGGCTAAAAATCACCTCTTTTTCCTTCTCTCGATCAGACACTTAGAAAAAAAACGGAAAAAAAAAAATAAAAAATTTGGATTTTTTCTAAGTACAAAATCGAGAGTGGCTAAAAATCACCTCTTTTTCCTTCTCTCGATCAGACACTTAGAAAAAAAACTGAAAAAAAAAAAAAAAAAATTGGATTTTTTCTAAGTACAAAATCGAGAGTGGCTAAAAATCACCTCTTTTTCCTTCTCTCGATCAGACACTTAGAAAAAAAAATGAAAAAAAAAAAAAAAAAAATTTGGATTTTTTCTAAGTACAAAATCGAGAGTGGCTAAAAATCACCTCTTTTTCCTTCTCTCGATCAGACACTTAGAAAAAAAAATGAAAAAAAAAAAAAAAAAATTGGAATTTTTTTCTATGTACAAAATCAAGAGAGGTTAAAAATCACCTCTTTTTCCTTCTCTCGATCAGACACTTAGAAAAAAAACGGAAAAAAAAAAAAAAAAATTTGGATTTTTTCTAAGTACAAAATCGAGAGTGGCTAAAAATCACCTCTTTTTCCTTCTCTCGATCAGACACTTAGAAAAAAAAGTGAAAAAAAAAAAAAAAAATGGATTTTTTCTAAGTACAAAATCAAGAGAGGCTAAAAATCACCTCTTTTTCCTTCTCTCGATCAGACACTTAGAAAAAAAACAGAAAAAAAAAAAAAAAAATTTGGATTTTTTCTAAGTACAAAATCGAGAGTGGCTAAAAATCACCTCTTTTTCCTTCTCTCGATCAGACACTTAGAAAAAAAAATGAAAAAAAAAAAAAAAAAAATTTGGATTTTTTCTAAGTACAAAATCGAGAGTGGCTAAAAATCACCTCTTTTTCCTTCTCTCGATCAGACACTTAGAAAAAAAACGGAAAAAAAAAAAAAAAAAATTTGGATTTTTTCTAAGTACAAAATCGGGAGTGGCTAAAAATCACCTCTTTTTCCTTCTCTCGATCAGACACTTAGAAAAAAAACGGAAAAAAAAAAAAAAAAAATTTGGATTTTTTCTAAGTACAAAATCGAGAGTGGCTAAAAATCACCTCTTTTTCCTTCTCTCGATCAGACACTTAGAAAAAAAACGGAAAAAAAAAAAAAAAAATTTGGATTTTTTCTAAGTACAAAATCGAAAGTGGCTAAAAATCACCTCTTTTTCCTTCTCTCGATCAGACACTTAGAAAAAAAAATGAAAAAAAAAAAAAAAAACATTTGGATTTTTTCTAAGTACAAAATCAAGAGAGGTTAAAAATCACCTCTTTTTCCTTCTCTCGATCAGACACTTAGAAAAAAAACGGAAAAAAAAAAAAAAAAAAAATTGGATTTTTTCTAAGTACAAAATCGAGAGTGGCTAAAAATCACCTCTTTTTCCTTCTCTCGATCAGACACTTAGAAAAAAAAATGAAAAAAAAAAAAAAAAAATTTGGATTTTTTTAGTACAAAATCGAGAGTGGCTAAAAATCACCTCTTTTTCCTTCTCTCGATCAGACACTTAGAAAAAAAACGGAAAAAAAAAAAAAAAAAATTTGGATTTTTTCTAAGTACAAAATCGAGAGTGGCTAAAAATCACCTCTTTTTCCTTCTCTCGATCAGACACTTAGAAAAAAAACGGAAAAAAAAAAAAAAAAAAATTTGGATTTTTTCTAAGTACAAAATCGAGAGTGGCTAAAAATCACCTCTTTTTCCTTCTCTCGATCAGACACTTAGAAAAAAAACGGAAAAAAAAAAAAAAAAAATTGGATTTTTTCTAAGTACAAAATCGGGAGTGGCTAAAAATCACCTCTTTTTCCTTCTCTCGATCAGACACTTAGAAAAAAAACGGAAAAAAAAAAAAAAAATTTGGATTTTTTCTAAGTACAAAATCGAGAGTGGCTAAAAATCACCTCTTTTTCCTTCTCTCGATCAGACACTTAGAAAAAAAAATGAAAAAAAAAAAAAAAAAATTGGATTTTTTCTAAGTACAAAATCAAGAGAGGTTAAAAATCACCTCTTTTTCCTTCTCTCGATCAGACACTTAGAAAAAAAACGGAAAAAAAAAAAAAAAAAAATTGGATTTTTTCTAAGTACAAAATCGAGAGTGGCTAAAAATCACCTCTTTTTCCTTCTCTCGATCAGACACGTAGAAAAAAAAATGAAAAAAAAAAAAAAAAAATTGGATTTTTTCTAAGTACAAAATCAAGAGAGGCTAAAAATCACCTCTTTTTCCTTCTCTCGATCAGACACTTAGAAAAAAAACAGAAAAAAAAAAAAAAAAATTTGGATTTTTTCTAAGTACAAAATCGAGAGTGGCTAAAAATCACCTCTTTTTCCTTCTCTCGATCAGACACTTAGAAAAAAAAATGAAAAAAAAAAAAAAAAAAATTTGGATTTTTTCTAAGTACAAAATCGAGAGTGGCTAAAAATCACCTCTTTTTCCTTCTCTCGATCAGACACTTAGAAAAAAAACGGAAAAAAAAAAATAAAAATTTGGATTTTTTCTAAGTACAAAATCGAGAGTGGCTAAAAATCACCTCTTTTTCCTTCTCTCGATCAGACACTTAGAAAAAAAACGGAAAAAAAAAAAAAAAAAATTTGGATTTTTTCTAAGTACAAAATCGGGAGTGGCTAAAAATCACTTCTTTTTCCTTCTCTCGATCAGACACTTAGAAAAAAAACGGGAAAAAAAAAAAAAACAATTTGGATTTTTTCTAAGTACAAAATCGAGAGTGGCTAAAAATCACCTCTTTTTCCTTCTCTCGATCAGACACTTAGAAAAAAAACGGGAAAAAAAAAAAAAATGAATTGGATTTTTTCTAAGTACAAAATCGAAAGTGGCTAAAAATCACCTCTTTTTCCTTCTCTCGATCAGACACTTAGAAAAAAAAAGGAAAAAAAAAAAAAAAAAAATTTGGATTTTTTCTAAGTACAAAATCGAGAGTGGCTAAAAATCACCTCTTTTTCCTACTCTCGATCAGACACTTAGAAAAAAAACGGAAAAAAAAAAAAAAAAAATTTGGATTTTTTCTAAGTACAAAATCGAGAGTGGCTAAAAATCACCTCTTTTTCCTTCTCTCGATCAGACACTTAGAAAAAAAACGGAAAAAAAAAAAAAAAATTTGGATTTTTTCTAAGTACAAAATCGAGAGTGGCTAAGAATCACCTCTTTTTCCTTCTCTCGATCAGACACTTAGAAAAAAAAATTTAAAAAAAAAAAAAAAAATTGGATTTTTTCTAAGTACAAAATCAAGAGAGGCTAAAAATCACCTCTTTTTCCTTCTCTCGATCAGACACTTAGAAAAAAAACAGAAAAAAAAAAAAAAAATTTGGATTTTTTCTAAGTACAAAATCGAGAGTGGCTAAAAATCACCTCTTTTTCCTTCTCTCGATCAGACACTTAGAAAAAAAAATGAAAAAAAAAAAAAAAAAATTTGGATTTTTTTTAGTACAAAATCGAGAGTGGCTAAAAATCACCTCTTTTTCCTTCTCTCGATCAGACACTTAGAAAAAAAACGGAAAAAAAAAAAAAAAAATTTGGATTTTTTCTAAGTACAAAATCGAGAGTGGCTAAAAATCACCTCTTTTTCCTTCTCTCGATCAGACACTTAGAAAAAAAACGGAAAAAAAAAAAAAAAAAATTTGGATTTTTTCTTAGTACAAAATCGAGAGTGGCTAAAAATCACCTCTTTTTCCTTCTCTCGATCAGACACTTAGAAAAAAAAATGAAAAAAAAAAAAAAAAAATTGGATTTTTTCTAAGTACAAAATCAAGAGAGGCTAAAAATCACCTCTTTTTCCTTCTCTCGATCAGACACTTAGAAAAAAAACGGAAAAAAAAAAAAAAAAATTTGGATTTTTTCTAAGTACAAAATCGAGAGTGGCTAAGAATCACCTCTTTTTCCTTCTCTCGATCAGACACTTAGAAAAAAAAATTAAAAAAAAAAAAAAAAAATTGGATTTTTTCTAAGTACAAAATCAAGAGAGGCTAAAAATCACCTCTTTTTCCTTCTCTCGATCAGACACTTAGAAAAAAAACAGAAAAAAAAAATAAAAAATTTGGATTTTTTCTAAGTACAAAATCGAGAGTGGCTAAAAATCACCTCTTTTTCCTTCTCTCGATCAGACACTTAGAAAAAAAAATGAAAAAAAAAAAAAAAAAATTTGAATTTTTTTTAGTACAAAATCGAGAGTGGCTAAAAATCACCTCTTTTTCCTTCTCTCGATCAGACACTTAGAAAAAAAAATGAAAAAAAAAAAAAAAAAAATTTGGATTTTTTCTAAGTACAAAATCGAGAGTGGCTAAAAATCACCTCTTTTTCCTTCTCTCGATCAGACACTTAGAAAAAAAACGGAAAAAAAAAAAAAAAAATTTGGATTTTTTCTAAGTACAAAATCGAGAGTGGCTAAAAATCACCTCTTTTTCCTTCTCTCGATCAGACACTTAGAAAAAAAACGGAAAAAAAAAAAAAAAAAATTTGGATTTTTTCTAAGTACAAAATCGAGAGTGGCTAAAAATCACCTCTTTTTCCTTCTCTCGATCAGACACTTAGAAAAAAAAATGAAAAAAAAATAAAAAAAATTGGATTTTTTCTAAGTACAAAATCAAGAGAGGTTAAAAATCACCTCTTTTTCCTTCTCTCGATCAGACACTTAGAAAAAAAACGGAAAAAAAAAAAAAAAAATTTGGATTTTTTCTAAGTACAAAATCGAGAGTGGCTAAAAATCACCTCTTTTTCCTTCTCTCGATCAGACACTTAGAAAAAAAAGTGAAAAAAAAAAAAAAAATTGGATTTTTTCTAAGTACAAAATCAAGAGAGGCTAAAAATCACCTCTTTTTCCTTCTCTCGATCAGACACTTAGAAAAAAAAATGAAAAAAAAAAAAAAAAAATTGGATTTTTTCTAAGTACAAAATCAAGAGAGGTTAAAAATCACCTCTTTTTCCTTCTCTCGATCAGACACTTAGAAAAAAAACGGAAAAAAAAAAAAAAAAAAATTGGATTTTTTCTAAGTACAAAATCGAGAGTGGCTAAAAATCACCTCTTTTTCCTTCTCTCGATCAGACACTTAGAAAAAAAAATGAAAAAAAAAAAAAAAAAATTGGATTTTTTCTAAGTACAAAATCAAGAGAGGCTAAAAATCACCTCTTTTTCCTTCTCTCGATCAGACACTTAGAAAAAAAACAGAAAAAAAAAAAAAAATTTGGATTTTTTCTAAGTACAAAATCGAGAGTGGCTAAAAATCACCTCTTTTTCCTTCTCTCGATCAGACACTTAGAAAAAAAAATGAAAAAAAAAAAAAAAAAAATTTGGATTTTTTCTAAGTACAAAATCGAGAGTGGCTAAAAATCACCTCTTTTTCCTTCTCTCGATCAGACACTTAGAAAAAAAACGGAAAAAAAAAAAAAAAATTTGGATTTTTTCTAAGTACAAAATCGAGAGTGGCTAAAAATCACCTCTTTTTCCTTCTCTCGATCAGACACTTAGAAAAAAAACGGAAAAAAAAAAAAAAAAAATTTGGATTTTTTCTAAGTACAAAATCGGGAGTGGCTAAAAATCACCTCTTTTTCCTTCTCTCGATCAGACACTTAGAAAAAAAACGGGAAAAAAAAAAAAAAAAATTGGATTTTTTCTAAGTACAAAATCGAGAGTGGCTAAAAATCACCTCTTTTTCCTTCTCTCGATCAGACACTTAGAAAAAAAACGGAAAAAAAAAAAAAAAAAAAATGGATTTTTTCTAAGTACAAAATCGAAAGTGGCTAAAAATCACCTCTTTTTCCTTCTCTCGATCAGACACTTAGAAAAAAAAAGGAAAAAAAAAAAAAAAAAAATTTGGATTTTTTCTAAGTACAAAATCGAGAGTGGCTAAAAATCACCTCTTTTTCCTTCTCTCGATCAGACACTTAGAAAAAAAACCGAAAAAAAAAAAAAAAAATTTGGATTTTTTCTAAGTACAAAATCGAGAGTGGCTAAGAATCACCTCTTTTTCCTTCTCTCGATCAGACACTTAGAAAAAAAAATTTAAAAAAAAAAAAAAAAATTGGATTTTTTCTAAGTACAAAATCAAGAGAGGCTAAAAATCACCTCTTTTTCCTTCTCTCGATCAGACACTTAGAAAAAAAACAGAAAAAAAAAAAAAAAAATTTGGATTTTTTTTAAGTACAAAATCGAGAGTGGCTAAAAATCACCTCTTTTTCCTTCTCTCGATCAGACACTTAGAAAAAAAAATGAAAAAAAAAAAAAAAAAATTTGGATTTTTTTTAGTACAAAATCGAGAGTGGCTAAAAATCACCTCTTTTTCCTTCTCTCGATCAGACACTTAGAAAAAAAACGGAAAAAAAAAAAAAAAAATTTGGATTTTTTCTAAGTACAAAATCGAGAGTGGCTAAAAATCACCTATTTTTCCTTCTCTCGATCAGACACTTAGAAAAAAAACGGAAAAAAAAAAAAAAAAATTTGGATTTTTTCTAAGTACAAAATCGAGAGTGGCTAAAAATCACCTCTTTTTCCTTCTCTCGATCAGACACTTAGAAAAAAAAATGAAAAAAAAAAAAAAAAAATTGGATTTTTTCTAAGTACAAAATCAAGAGAGGCTAAAAATCACCTCTTTTTCCTTCTCTCGATCAGACACTTAGAAAAAAAACGGAAAAAAAAAAAAAAAAATTTGGATTTTTTCTAAGTACAAAATCGAGAGTGGCTAAGAATCACCTCTTTTTCCTTCTCTCGATCAGACACTTAGAAAAAAAAATTTAAAAAAAAAAAAAAAAATTGGATTTTTTCTAAGTACAAAATCAAGAGAGGCTAAAAATCACCTCTTTTTCCTTCTCTCGATCAGACACTTAGAAAAAAAACAGAAAAAAAAAATACAAAATTTGGATTTTTTCTAAGTACAAAATCGAGAGTGGCTAAAAATCACCTCTTTTTCCTTCTCTCGATCAGACACTTAGAAAAAAAAATGAAAAAAAAAAAAAAAAAATTTGGATTTTTTTAGTACAAAATCGAGAGTGGCTAAAAATCACCTCTTTTTCCTTCTCTCGATCAGACACTTAGAAAAAAAACGGAAAAAAAAAAAAAAAAAATTTGGATTTTTTCTAAGTACAAAATCGAGAGTGGCTAAAAATCACCTCTTTTTCCTTCTCTCGATCAGACACTTAGAAAAAAAACTGAAAAAAAAAAAAAAAAAATTTGGATTTTTTCTAAGTACAAAATCGAGAGTGGCTAAAAATCACCTCTTTTTCCTTCTCTCGATCAGACACTTAGAAAAAAAAATGAAAAAAAAAAAAAAAAAAATTTGGATTTTTTCTAAGTACAAAATCGAGAGTGGCTAAAAATCACCTCTTTTTCCTTCTCTCGATCAGACACTTAGAAAAAAAACGGAAAAAAAAAAAAAAAAAATTTGGATTTTTTCTAAGTACAAAATCGAGAGTGGCTAAAAATCACCTCTTTTTCCTTCTCTCGATCAGACACTTAGAAAAAAAACGGAAAAAAAAAAAAAAAAAATTTGGATTTTTTCTAAGTACAAAATCGAGAGTGGCTAAAAATCACCTCTTTTTCCTTCTCTCGATCAGACACTTAGAAAAAAAAATGAAAAAAAAATAAAAAAAATTGGATTTTTTCTAAGTACAAAATCAAGAGAGGTTAAAAATCACCTCTTTTTCCTTCTCTCGATCAGACACTTAGAAAAAAAACGGAAAAAAAAAAAAAAAAAATTTGGATTTTTTCTAAGTACAAAATCGAGAGTGGCTAAAAATCACCTCTTTTTCCTTCTCTCGATCAGACACTTAGAAAAAAAAGTGAAAAAAAAAAAAAAAAATTGGATTTTTTCTAAGTACAAAATCAAGAGAGGCTAAAAATCACCTCTTTTTCCTTCTCTCGATCAGACACTTAGAAAAAAAAAAGAAAAAAAAAAAAAAAAATTGGATTTTTTCTAAGTACAAAATCAAGAGAGGTTAAAAATCACCTCTTTTTCCTTCTCTCGATCAGACACTTAGAAAAAAAACGGAAAAAAAAAAAAAAAAAAATTGGATTTTTTCTAAGTACTAAATCGAGAGTGGCTAAAAATCACCTCTTTTTCCTTCTCTCGATCAGACACTTAGAAAAAAAAATGAAAAAAAAAAAAAAAAAAATTGGATTTTTTCTAAGTACAAAATCAAGAGAGGCTAAAAATCACCTCTTTTTCCTTCTCTCGATCAGACACTTAGAAAAAAAACAGAAAAAAAAAAAAAAAAAATTGGATTTTTTCTAAGTACAAAATCGAGAGTGGCTAAAAATCACCTCTTTTTCCTTCTCTCGATCAGACACTTAGAAAAAAAAATGAAAAAAAAAAAAAAAAAAATTTGGATTTTTTCTAAGTACAAAATCGAGAGTGGCTAAAAATCACCTCTTTTTCCTTCTCTCGATCAGACACTTAGAAAAAAAACGGAAAAAAAAAAAAAAATTTGGATTTTTTCTAAGTACAAAATCGAGAGTGGCTAAAAATCACCTCTTTTTCCTTCTCTCGATCAGACACTTAGAAAAAAAACGGAAAAAAAAAAAAAAAAAATTTGGATTTTTTCTAAGTACAAAATCGAGAGTGGCTAAAAATCACCTCTTTTTCCTTCTCTCGATCAGACACTTAGAAAAAAAAGTGAAAAAAAAAAAAAAAAATTGGATTTTTTCTAAGTACAAAATCAAGAGAGGCTAAAAATCACCTCTTTTTCCTTCTCTCGATCAGACACTTAGAAAAAAAAATGAAAAAAAAAAAAAAAAATTGGATTTTTTCTAAGTACAAAATCAAGAGAGGTTAAAAATCACCTCTTTTTCCTTCTCTCGATCAGACACTTAGAAAAAAAACGGAAAAAAAAAAAAAAAAAATTGGATTTTTTCTAAGTACAAAATCGAGAGTGGCTAAAAATCACCTCTTTTTCCTTCTCTCGATCAGACACTTAGAAAAAAAAATGAAAAAAAAAAAAAAAAAATTGGATTTTTTCTAAGTACAAAATCAAGAGAGGCTAAAAATCACCTCTTTTTCCTTCTCTCGATCAGACACTTAGAAAAAAAACAGAAAAAAAAAAAAAAAAATTTGGATTTTTTCTAAGTACAAAATCGAGAGTGGCTAAAAATCACCTCTTTTTCCTTCTCTCGATCAGACACTTAGAAAAAAAAATGAAAAAAAAAAAAAAAAAAATTTGGATTTTTTCTAAGTACAAAATCGAGAGTGGCTAAAAATCACCTCTTTTTCCTTCTCTCGATCAGACACTTAGAAAAAAAACGGAAAAAAAAAAAAAAAAATTTGGATTTTTTCTAAGTACAAAATCGAGAGTGGCTAAAAATCACCTCTTTTTCCTTCTCTCGATCAGACACTTAGAAAAAAAACGGAAAAAAAAAAAAAAAAAATTTGGATTTTTTCTAAGTACAAAATCGGGAGTGGCTAAAAATCACCTCTTTTTCCTTCTCTCGATCAGACACTTAGAAAAAAAACGGGAAAAAAAAAAAAAAAATTTGGATTTTTTCTAAGTACAAAATCGAGAGTGGCTAAAAATCACCTCTTTTTCCTTCTCTCGATCAGACACTTAGAAAAAAAACGGAAAAAAAAAAAAAAAAAAAATGGATTTTTTCTAAGTACAAAATCGAAAGTGGCTAAAAATCACCTCTTTTTCCTTCTCTCGATCAGACACTTAGAAAAAAAAAGGAAAAAAAAAAAAAAAAAAATTTGGATTTTTTCTAAGTACAAAATCGAGAGTGGCTAAAAATCACCTCTTTTTCCTACTCTCGATCAGACACTTAGAAAAAAAACGGAAAAAAAAAAAAAAAAAATTTGGATTTTTTCTAAGTACAAAATCGAGAGTGGCTAAAAATCACCTCTTTTTCCTTCTCTCGATCAGACACTTAGAAAAAAAACCGAAAAAAAAAAAAAAAAATTTGGATTTTTTCTAAGTACAAAATCGAGAGTGGCTAAGAATCACCTCTTTTTCCTTCTCTCGATCAGACACTTAGAAAAAAAAATTTAAAAAAAAAAAAAAAAATTGGATTTTTTCTAAGTACAAAATCAAGAGAGGCTAAAAATCACCTCTTTTTCCTTCTCTCGATCAGACACTTAGAAAAAAAACAGAAAAAAAAAAAAAAAAATTTGGATTTTTTTTAAGTACAAAATCGAGAGTGGCTAAAAATCACCTCTTTTTCCTTCTCTCGATCAGACACTTAGAAAAAAAAATGAAAAAAAAAAAAAAAAAATTTGGATTTTTTTTAGTACAAAATCGAGAGTGGCTAAAAATCACCTCTTTTTCCTTCTCTCGATCAGACACTTAGAAAAAAAACGGAAAAAAAAAAAAAAAAAATTTGGATTTTTTCTAAGTACAAAATCGAGAGTGGCTAAAAATCACCTATTTTTCCTTCTCTCGATCAGACACTTAGAAAAAAAACGGAAAAAAAAAAAAAAAAAATTTGGATTTTTTCTAAGTACAAAATCGAGAGTGGCTAAAAATCACCTCTTTTTCCTTCTCTCGATCAGACACTTAGAAAAAAAAATGAAAAAAAAAAAAAAAAAATTGGATTTTTTCTAAGTACAAAATCAAGAGAGGCTAAAAATCACCTCTTTTTCCTTCTCTCGATCAGACACTTAGAAAAAAAACGGAAAAAAAAAAAAAAAAATTTGGATTTTTTCTAAGTACAAAATCGAGAGTGGCTAAGAATCACCTCTTTTTCCTTCTCTCGATCAGACACTTAGAAAAAAAAATTTAAAAAAAAAAAAAAAATTGGATTTTTTCTAAGTACAAAATCAAGAGAGGCTAAAAATCACCTCTTTTTCCTTCTCTCGATCAGACACTTAGAAAAAAAACAGAAAAAAAAAATACAAAATTTGGATTTTTTCTAAGTACAAAATCGAGAGTGGCTAAAAATCACCTCTTTTTCCTTCTCTCGATCAGACACTTAGAAAAAAAAATGAAAAAAAAAAAAAAAAAATTTGGATATTTTTAGTACAAAATCGAGAGTGGCTAAAAATCACCTCTTTTTCCTTCTCTCGATCAGACACTTAGAAAAAAAACGGAAAAAAAAAAAAAAAAAATTTGGATTTTTTCTAAGTACAAAATCGAGAGTGGCTAAAAATCACCTCTTTTTCCTTCTCTCGATCAGACACTTAGAAAAAAAACTGAAAAAAAAAAAAAAAAAATTTGGATTTTTTCTAAGTACAAAATCGAGAGTGGCTAAAAATCACCTCTTTTTCCTTCTCTCGATCAGACACTTAGAAAAAAAAATGAAAAAAAAAAAAAAAAAAATTTGGATTTTTTCTAAGTACAAAATCGAGAGTGGCTAAAAATCACCTCTTTTTCCTTCTCTCGATCAGACACTTAGAAAAAAAACGGAAAAAAAAAAAAAAAAAATTTGGATTTTTTCTAAGTACAAAATCGAGAGTGGCTAAAAATCACCTCTTTTTCCTTCTCTCGATCAGACACTTAGAAAAAAAACGGAAAAAAAAAAAAAAAAAATTTGGATTTTTTCTAAGTACAAAATCGAGAGTGGCTAAAAATCACCTCTTTTTCCTTCTCTCGATCAGACATTTAGAAAAAAAAATGAAAAAAAAATAAAAAAAATTGGATTTTTTCTAAGTACAAAATCAAGAGAGGTTAAAAATCACCTCTTTTTCCTTCTCTCGATCAGACACTTAGAAAAAAAACGGAAAAAAAAAAAAAAAAATTTGGATTTTTTCTAAGTACAAAATCGAGAGTGGCTAAAAATCACCTCTTTTTCCTTCTCTCGATCAGACACTTAGAAAAAAAAGTGAAAAAAAAAAAAAAAATTGGATTTTTTCTAAGTACAAAATCAAGAGAGGCTAAAAATCACCTCTTTTTCCTTCTCTCGATCAGACACTTAGAAAAAAAAAAGAAAAAAAAAAAAAAAAAATTGGATTTTTTCTAAGTACAAAATCAAGAGAGGTTAAAAATCACCTCTTTTTCCTTCTCTCGATCAGACACTTAGAAAAAAAACGGAAAAAAAAAAAAAAAAAAATTGGATTTTTTCTAAGTACAAAATCGAGAGTGGCTAAAAATCACCTATTTTTCCTTCTCTCGATCAGACACTTAGAAAAAAAACGGAAAAAAAAAAAAAAAAAATTTGGATTTTTTCTAAGTACAAAATCGAGAGTGGCTAAAAATCACCTCTTTTTCCTTCTCTCGATCAGACACTTAGAAAAAAAAATGAAAAAAAAAAAAAAAAAATTGGATTTTTTCTAAGTACAAAATCAAGAGAGGCTAAAAATCACCTCTTTTTCCTTCTCTCGATCAGACACTTAGAAAAAAAACGGAAAAAAAAAAAAAAAAATTTGGATTTTTTCTAAGTACAAAATCGAGAGTGGCTAAGAATCACCTCTTTTTCCTTCTCTCGATCAGACACTTAGAAAAAAAAATTTAAAAAAAAAAAAAAAAATTGGATTTTTTCTAAGTACAAAATCAAGAGAGGCTAAAAATCACCTCTTTTTCCTTCTCTCGATCAGACACTTAGAAAAAAAACAGAAAAAAAAAATACAAAATTTGGATTTTTTCTAAGTACAAAATCGAGAGTGGCTAAAAATCACCTCTTTTTCCTTCTCTCGATCAGACACTTAGAAAAAAAAATGAAAAAAAAAAAAAAAAAATTTGGATTTTTTTAGTACAAAATCGAGAGTGGCTAAAAATCACCTCTTTTTCCTTCTCTCGATCAGACACTTAGAAAAAAAACGGAAAAAAAAAAAAAAAAAATTTGGATTTTTTCTAAGTACAAAATCGAGAGTGGCTAAAAATCACCTCTTTTTCCTTCTCTCGATCAGACACTTAGAAAAAAAACTGAAAAAAAAAAAAAAAAAATTTGGATTTTTTCTAAGTACAAAATCGAGAGTGGCTAAAAATCACCTCTTTTTCCTTCTCTCGATCAGACACTTAGAAAAAAAAATGAAAAAAAAAAAAAAAAAAATTTGGATTTTTTCTAAGTACAAAATCGAGAGTGGCTAAAAATCACCTCTTTTTCCTTCTCTCGATCAGACACTTAGAAAAAAAACGGAAAAAAAAAAAAAAAAAATTTGGATTTTTTCTAAGTACAAAATCGAGAGTGGCTAAAAATCACCTCTTTTTCCTTCTCTCGATCAGACACTTAGAAAAAAAACGGAAAAAAAAAAAAAAAAAATTTGGATTTTTTCTAAGTACAAAATCGAGAGTGGCTAAAAATCACCTCTTTTTCCTTCTCTCGATCAGACACTTAGAAAAAAAAATGAAAAAAAAATAAAAAAAATTGGATTTTTTCTAAGTACAAAATCAAGAGAGGTTAAAAATCACCTCTTTTTCCTTCTCTCGATCAGACACTTAGAAAAAAAACGGAAAAAAAAAAAAAAAAAATTTGGATTTTTTCTAAGTACAAAATCGAGAGTGGCTAAAAATCACCTCTTTTTCCTTCTCTCGATCAGACACTTAGAAAAAAAAGTGAAAAAAAAAAAAAAAAATTGGATTTTTTCTAAGTACAAAATCAAGAGAGGCTAAAAATCACCTCTTTTTCCTTCTCTCGATCAGACACTTAGAAAAAAAAAAGAAAAAAAAAAAAAAAAAATTGGATTTTTTCTAAGTACAAAATCAAGAGAGGTTAAAAATCACCTCTTTTTCCTTCTCTCGATCAGACACTTAGAAAAAAAACGGAAAAAAAAAAAAAAAAAAATTGGATTTTTTCTAAGTACTAAATCGAGAGTGGCTAAAAATCACCTCTTTTTCCTTCTCTCGATCAGACACTTAGAAAAAAAAATGAAAAAAAAAAAAAAAAAAATTGGATTTTTTCTAAGTACAAAATCAAGAGAGGCTAAAAATCACCTCTTTTTCCTTCTCTCGATCAGACACTTAGAAAAAAAACAGAAAAAAAAAAAAAAAAAATTGGATTTTTTCTAAGTACAAAATCGAGAGTGGCTAAAAATCACCTCTTTTTCCTTCTCTCGATCAGACACTTAGAAAAAAAAATGAAAAAAAAAAAAAAAAAAATTTGGATTTTTTCTAAGTACAAAATCGAGAGTGGCTAAAAATCACCTCTTTTTCCTTCTCTCGATCAGACACTTAGAAAAAAAACGGAAAAAAAAAAAAAAATTTGGATTTTTTCTAAGTACAAAATCGAGAGTGGCTAAAAATCACCTCTTTTTCCTTCTCTCGATCAGACACTTAGAAAAAAAACGGAAAAAAAAAAAAAAAAAATTTGGATTTTTTCTAAGTACAAAATCGAGAGTGGCTAAAAATCACCTCTTTTTCCTTCTCTCGATCAGACACTTAGAAAAAAAAGTGAAAAAAAAAAAAAAAAATTGGATTTTTTCTAAGTACAAAATCAAGAGAGGCTAAAAATCACCTCTTTTTCCTTCTCTCGATCAGACACTTAGAAAAAAAAATGAAAAAAAAAAAAAAAAAATTGGATTTTTTCTAAGTACAAAATCAAGAGAGGTTAAAAATCACCTCTTTTTCCTTCTCTCGATCAGACACTTAGAAAAAAAACGGAAAAAAAAAAAAAAAAAATTGGATTTTTTCTAAGTACAAAATCGAGAGTGGCTAAAAATCACCTCTTTTTCCTTCTCTCGATCAGACACTTAGAAAAAAAAATGAAAAAAAAAAAAAAAAAATTGGATTTTTTCTAAGTACAAAATCAAGAGAGGCTAAAAATCACCTCTTTTTCCTTCTCTCGATCAGACACTTAGAAAAAAAACAGAAAAAAAAAAAAAAAAATTTGGATTTTTTCTAAGTACAAAATCGAGAGTGGCTAAAAATCACCTCTTTTTCCTTCTCTCGATCAGACACTTAGAAAAAAAAATGAAAAAAAAAAAAAAAAAATTTGGATTTTTTCTAAGTACAAAATCGAGAGTGGCTAAAAATCACCTCTTTTTCCTTCTCTCGATCAGACACTTAGAAAAAAAACGGAAAAAAAAAAAAAAAAATTTGGATTTTTTCTAAGTACAAAATCGAGAGTGGCTAAAAATCACCTCTTTTTCCTTCTCTCGATCAGACACTTAGAAAAAAAACGGAAAAAAAAAAAAAAAAAATTTGGATTTTTTCTAAGTACAAAATCGGGAGTGGCTAAAAATCACCTCTTTTTCCTTCTCTCGATCAGACACTTAGAAAAAAAACGGGAAAAAAAAAAAAAAAATTTGGATTTTTTCTAAGTACAAAATCGAGAGTGGCTAAAAATCACCTCTTTTTCCTTCTCTCGATCAGACACTTAGAAAAAAAACGGAAAAAAAAAAAAAAAAAAAATGGATTTTTTCTAAGTACAAAATCGAAAGTGGCTAAAAATCACCTCTTTTTCCTTCTCTCGATCAGACACTTAGAAAAAAAAAGGAAAAAAAAAAAAAAAAAAATTTGGATTTTTTCTAAGTACAAAATCGAGAGTGGCTAAAAATCACCTCTTTTTCCTACTCTCGATCAGACACTTAGAAAAAAAACGGAAAAAAAAAAAAAAAAAATTTGGATTTTTTCTAAGTACAAAATCGAGAGTGGCTAAAAATCACCTCTTTTTCCTTCTCTCGATCAGACACTTAGAAAAAAAACCGAAAAAAAAAAAAAAAAATTTGGATTTTTTCTAAGTACAAAATCGAGAGTGGCTAAGAATCACCTCTTTTTCCTTCTCTCGATCAGACACTTAGAAAAAAAAATTTAAAAAAAAAAAAAAAATTGGATTTTTTCTAAGTACAAAATCAAGAGAGGCTAAAAATCACCTCTTTTTCCTTCTCTCGATCAGACACTTAGAAAAAAAACAGAAAAAAAAAAAAAAAAATTTGGATTTTTTTTAAGTACAAAATCGAGAGTGGCTAAAAATCACCTCTTTTTCCTTCTCTCGATCAGACACTTAGAAAAAAAAATGAAAAAAAAAAAAAAAAATTTGGATTTTTTTTAGTACAAAATCGAGAGTGGCTAAAAATCACCTCTTTTTCCTTCTCTCGATCAGACACTTAGAAAAAAAACGGAAAAAAAAAAAAAAAAAATTTGGATTTTTTCTAAGTACAAAATCGAGAGTGGCTAAAAATCACCTATTTTTCCTTCTCTCGATCAGACACTTAGAAAAAAAACGGAAAAAAAAAAAAAAAAAATTTGGATTTTTTCTAAGTACAAAATCGAGAGTGGCTAAAAATCACCTCTTTTTCCTTCTCTCGATCAGACACTTAGAAAAAAAAATGAAAAAAAAAAAAAAAAAATTGGATTTTTTCTAAGTACAAAATCAAGAGAGGCTAAAAATCACCTCTTTTTCCTTCTCTCGATCAGACACTTAGAAAAAAAACGGAAAAAAAAAAAAAAAAATTTGGATTTTTTCTAAGTACAAAATCGAGAGTGGCTAAGAATCACCTCTTTTTCCTTCTCTCGATCAGACACTTAGAAAAAAAAATTTAAAAAAAAAAAAAAAAATTGGATTTTTTCTAAGTACAAAATCAAGAGAGGCTAAAAATCACCTCTTTTTCCTTCTCTCGATCAGACACTTAGAAAAAAAACAGAAAAAAAAAATACAAAATTTGGATTTTTTCTAAGTACAAAATCGAGAGTGGCTAAAAATCACCTCTTTTTCCTTCTCTCGATCAGACACTTAGAAAAAAAAATGAAAAAAAAAAAAAAAAAATTTGGATATTTTTAGTACAAAATCGAGAGTGGCTAAAAATCACCTCTTTTTCCTTCTCTCGATCAGACACTTAGAAAAAAAACGGAAAAAAAAAAAAAAAAAATTTGGATTTTTTCTAAGTACAAAATCGAGAGTGGCTAAAAATCACCTCTTTTTCCTTCTCTCGATCAGACACTTAGAAAAAAAACTGAAAAAAAAAAAAAAAAAATTTGGATTTTTTCTAAGTACAAAATCGAGAGTGGCTAAAAATCACCTCTTTTTCCTTCTCTCGATCAGACACTTAGAAAAAAAAATGAAAAAAAAAAAAAAAAAAATTTGGATTTTTTCTAAGTACAAAATCGAGAGTGGCTAAAAATCACCTCTTTTTCCTTCTCTCGATCAGACACTTAGAAAAAAAACGGAAAAAAAAAAAAAAAAAATTTGGATTTTTTCTAAGTACAAAATCGAGAGTGGCTAAAAATCACCTCTTTTTCCTTCTCTCGATCAGACACTTAGAAAAAAAACGGAAAAAAAAAAAAAAAAAATTTGGATTTTTTCTAAGTACAAAATCGAGAGTGGCTAAAAATCACCTCTTTTTCCTTCTCTCGATCAGACATTTAGAAAAAAAAATGAAAAAAAAATAAAAAAAATTGGATTTTTTCTAAGTACAAAATCAAGAGAGGTTAAAAATCACCTCTTTTTCCTTCTCTCGATCAGACACTTAGAAAAAAAACGGAAAAAAAAAAAAAAAAATTTGGATTTTTTCTAAGTACAAAATCGAGAGTGGCTAAAAATCACCTCTTTTTCCTTCTCTCGATCAGACACTTAGAAAAAAAAGTGAAAAAAAAAAAAAAAATTGGATTTTTTCTAAGTACAAAATCAAGAGAGGCTAAAAATCACCTCTTTTTCCTTCTCTCGATCAGACACTTAGAAAAAAAAAAGAAAAAAAAAAAAAAAAAATTGGATTTTTTCTAAGTACAAAATCAAGAGAGGTTAAAAATCACCTCTTTTTCCTTCTCTCGATCAGACACTTAGAAAAAAAACGGAAAAAAAAAAAAAAAAAAATTGGATTTTTTCTAAGTACAAAATCGAGAGTGGCTAAAAATCACCTCTTTTTCCTTCTCTCGATCAGACACTTAGAAAAAAAAATGAAAAAAAAAAAAAAAAAAATTGGATTTTTTCTAAGTACAAAATCAAGAGAGGCTAAAAATCACCTCTTTTTCCTTCTCTCGATCAGACACTTAGAAAAAAAACAGAAAAAAAAAAAAAAAAAATTTGGATTTTTTCTAAGTACAAAATCGAGAGTGGCTAAAAATCACCTCTTTTTCCTTCTCTCGATCAGACACTTAGAAAAAAAAAGGAAAAAAAAAAAAAAAAAAATTTGGATTTTTTCTAAGTACAAAATCGAGAGTGGCTAAAAATCACCTCTTTTTCCTACTCTCGATCAGACACTTAGAAAAAAAACGGAAAAAAAAAAAAAAAAAATTTGGATTTTTTCTAAGTACAAAATCGAGAGTGGCTAAAAATCACCTCTTTTTCCTTCTCTCGATCAGACACTTAGAAAAAAAACGGAAAAAAAAAAAAAAAAAATTTGGATTTTTTCTAAGTACAAAATCGAGAGTGGCTAAAAATCACCTCTTTTTCCTACTCTCGATCAGACACTTAGAAAAAAAACGGAAAAAAAAAAAAAAAAAATTTGGATTTTTTCTAAGTACAAAATCGAGAGTGGCTAAAAATCACCTCTTTTTCCTTCTCTCGATCAGACACTTAGAAAAAAAACGGAAAAAAAAAAAAAAAAAATTTGGATTTTTTCTAAGTACAAAATCAAGAGAGGCTAAAAATCACCTCTTTTTCCTTCTCTCGATCAGACACTTAGAAAAAAAACGGAAAAAAAAAAAAAAAAATTTGGATTTTTTCTAAGTACAAAATCGAGAGTGGCTAAGAATCACCTCTTTTTCCTTCTCTCGATCAGACACTTAGAAAAAAAAATTAAAAAAAAAAAAAAAAAAATGGATTTTTTCTAAGTACAAAATCAAGAGAGGCTAAAAATCACCTCTTTTTCCTTCTCTCGATCAGACACTTAGAAAAAAAACAGAAAAAAAAAATAAAAAATTTGGATTTTTTCTAAGTACAAAATCGAGAGTGGCTAAAAATCACCTCTTTTTCCTTCTCTCGATCAGACACTTAGAAAAAAAAATGAAAAAAAAAAAAAAAAAATTTGGATTTTTTTTAGTACAAAATCGAGAGTGGCTAAAAATCACCTCTTTTTCCTTCTCTCGATCAGACACTTAGAAAAAAAACGGAAAAAAAAAAAAAAAAAAATTTGGATTTTTTCTAAGTACAAAATCGAGAGTGGCTAAAAATCACCTCTTTTTCCTTCTCTCGATCAGACACTTAGAAAAAAAACGGAAAAAAAAAAAAAAAAAATTTGGATTTTTTCTAAGTACAAAATCGAGAGTGGCTAAAAATCACCTCTTTTTCCTTCTCTCGATCAGACACTTAGAAAAAAAACTGAAAAAAAAAAAAAAAAAAATTGGATTTTTTCTAAGTACAAAATCGAGAGTGGCTAAAAATCACCTCTTTTTCCTACTCTCGATCAGACACTTAGAAAAAAAACGGAAAAAAAAAAAAAAAAAATTTGGATTTTTTCTAAGTACAAAATCGAGAGTGGCTAAAAATCACCTCTTTTTCCTTCTCTCGATCAGACACTTAGAAAAAAAACGGAAAAAAAAAAAAAAAAAATTTGGATTTTTTCTAAGTACAAAATCGAGAGTGGCTAAAAATCACCTCTTTTTCCTTCTCTCGATCAGACACTTAGAAAAAAAACGGAAAAAAAAAAAAAAAAAATTTGGATTTTTTCTAAGTACAAAATCGAGAGTGGCTAAAAATCACCTCTTTTTCCTTCTCTCGATCAGACACTTAGAAAAAAAAATGAAAAAAAAAAAAAAAAAATTGGATTTTTTCTAAGTACAAAATCAAGAGAGGCTAAAAATCACCTCTTTTTCCTTCTCTCGATCAGACACTTAGAAAAAAAACGGAAAAAAAAAAAAAAAAATTTGGATTTTTTCTAAGTACAAAATCGAGAGTGGCTAAGAATCACCTCTTTTTCCTTCTCTCGATCAGACACTTAGAAAAAAAAATTAAAAAAAAAAAAAAAAAAATGGATTTTTTCTAAGTACAAAATCAAGAGAGGCTAAAAATCACCTCTTTTTCCTTCTCTCGATCAGACACTTAGAAAAAAAACAGAAAAAAAAAATAAAAAATTTGGATTTTTTCTAAGTACAAAATCGAGAGTGGCTAAAAATCACCTCTTTTTCCTTCTCTCGATCAGACACTTAGAAAAAAAAATGAAAAAAAAAAAAAAAAAATTTGGATTTTTTTTAGTACAAAATCGAGAGTGGCTAAAAATCACCTCTTTTTCCTTCTCTCGATCAGACACTTAGAAAAAAAACGGAAAAAAAAAAAAAAAAAATTTGGATTTTTTCTAAGTACAAAATCGAGAGTGGCTAAAAATCACCTCTTTTTCCTTCTCTCGATCAGACACTTAGAAAAAAAACGGAAAAAAAAAAAAAAAAAATTTGGATTTTTTCTAAGTACAAAATCGAGAGTGGCTAAAAATCACCTCTTTTTCCTTCTCTCGATCAGACACTTAGAAAAAAAACTGAAAAAAAAAAAAAAAAAATTTGGATTTTTTCTTAGTACAAAATCGAGAGTGGCTAAAAATCACCTCTTTTTCCTTCTCTCGATCAGACACTTAGAAAAAAAAATGAAAAAAAAAAAAAAAAAAATTTGGATTTTTTCTAAGTACAAAATCGAGAGTGGCTAAAAATCACCTCTTTTTCCTTCTCTCGATCAGACACTTAGAAAAAAAACGGAAAAAAAAAAAAAAAAAATTTGGATTTTTTCTAAGTACAAAATCGAGAGTGGCTAAAAATCACCTCTTTTTCCTTCTCTCGATCAGACACTTAGAAAAAAAACGGAAAAAAAAAAAAAAAAAATTTGGATTTTTTCTAAGTACAAAATCGAGAGTGGCTAAAAATCACCTCTTTTTCCTTCTCTCGATCAGACACTTAGAAAAAAAAATGAAAAAAAAATAAAAAAAATTGGATTTTTTCTAAGTACAAAATCAAGAGAGGTTAAAAATCACCTCTTTTTCCTTCTCTCGATCAGACACTTAGAAAAAAAACGGAAAAAAAAAAAAAAAATTTGGATTTTTTCTAAGTACAAAATCGAGAGTGGCTAAAAATCACCTCTTTTTCCTTCTCTCGATCAGACACTTAGAAAAAAAAGTGAAAAAAAAAAAAAAAAATTGGATTTTTTCTAAGTACAAAATCAAGAGAGGCTAAAAATCACCTCTTTTTCCTTCTCTCGATCAGACACTTAGAAAAAAAACGGAAAAAAAAAAAAAAAATTTGGATTTTTTCTAAGTACAAAATCGAGAGTGGCTAAAAATCACCTCTTTTTCCTTCTCTCGATCAGACACTTAGAAAAAAAAGTGAAAAAAAAAAAAAAAAATTGGATTTTTTCTAAGTACAAAATCAAGAGAGGTTAAAAATCACCTCTTTTTCCTTCTCTCGATCAGACACTTAGAAAAAAAACGGAAAAAAAAAAAAAAAAAAATTGGATTTTTTCTAAGTACAAAATCGAGAGTGGCTAAAAATCACCTCTTTTTCCTTCTCTCGATCAGACACTTAGAAAAAAAAATGAAAAAAAAAAAAAAAAAAATTGGATTTTTTCTAAGTACAAAATCAAGAGAGGCTAAAAATCACCTCTTTTTCCTTCTCTCGGTCAGACACTTAGAAAAAAAACAGAAAAAAAAAAAAAAATTTGGATTTTTTCTAAGTACAAAATCGAGAGTGGCTAAAAATCACCTCTTTTTCCTTCTCTCGATCAGACACTTAGAAAAAAAAATGAAAAAAAAAAAAAAAAAAATTTGGATTTTTTCTAAGTACAAAATCGAGAGTGGCTAAAAATCACCTCTTTTTCCTTCTCTCGATCAGACACTTAGAAAAAAAACGGAAAAAAAAAAAAAAAAATTTGGATTTTTTCTAAGTACAAAATCGAGAGTGGCTAAAAATCACCTCTTTTTCCTTCTCTCGATCAGACACTTAGAAAAAAAACGGAAAAAAAAAAAAAAAAAATTTGGATTTTTTCTAAGTACAAAATCGGGAGTGGCTAAAAATCACCTCTTTTTCCTTCTCTCGATCAGACACTTAGAAAAAAAACGGGAAAAAAAAAAAAAAATTTGGATTTTTTCTAAGTACAAAATCGAGAGTGGCTAAAAATCACCTCTTTTTCCTTCTCTCGATCAGACACTTAGAAAAAAAACGGAAAAAAAAAAAAAAAAAATGGATTTTTTCTAAGTACAAAATCGAAAGTGGCTAAAAATCACCTCTTTTTCCTTCTCTCGATCAGACACTTAGAAAAAAAAAGGAAAAAAAAAAAAAAAAAATTTGGATTTTTTCTAAGTACAAAATCGAGAGTGGCTAAAAATCACCTCTTTTTCCTACTCTCGATCAGACACTTAGAAAAAAAACGGAAAAAAAAAAAAAAAAAATTTGGATTTTTTCTAAGTACAAAATCGAGAGTGGCTAAAAATCACCTCTTTTTCCTTCTCTCGATCAGACACTTAGAAAAAAAACCGAAAAAAAAAAAAAAAATTTGGATTTTTTGTACAAAATCGAGAGTGGCTAAAAATCACCTCTTTTTCCTTCTCTCGATCAGACACTTAGAAAAAAAACGGAAAAAAAAAAAAAAAAAATTGGATTTTTTCTAAGTACAAAATCGAGAGTGGCTAAAAATCACCTCTTTTTCCTTCTCTCGATCAGACACTTAGAAAAAAAACGGAAAAAAAAAAAAAAAAAATTTGGATTTTTTCTAAGTACAAAATCGGGAGTGGCTAAAAATCACCTCTTTTTCCTTCTCTCGATCAGACACTAAGAAAAAAAACGGAAAAAAAAAAAAAAAAAATTTGGATTTTTTCTAAGTACAAAATCGAGAGTGGCTAAAAATCACCTCTTTTTCCTTCTCTCGATCAGACACTTAGAAAAAAAACGGAAAAAAAAAAAAAAAAAAATTGGATTTTTTCTAAGTACAAAATCGAAAGTGGCTAAAAATCACCTCTTTTTCCTTCTCTCGATCAGACACTTAGAAAAAAAAAGGAAAAAAAAAAAAAAAAAAATTTGGATTTTTTCTAAGTACAAAATCGAGAGTGGCTAAAAATCACCTCTTTTTCCTACTCTCGATCAGACACTTAGAAAAAAAACGGAAAAAAAAAAAAAAAAAATTTGGATTTTTTCTAAGTACAAAATCGAGAGTGGCTAAAAATCACCTCTTTTTCCTTCTCTCGATCAGACACTTAGAAAAAAAACGGAAAAAAAAAAAAAAAATTTTTGATTTTTTCTAAGTACAAAATCGAGAGTGGCTAAGAATCACCTCTTTTTCCTTCTCTCGATCAGACACTTAGAAAAAAAAATTAAAAAAAAAAAAAAAAAATTGGATTTTTTCTAAGTACAAAATCAAGAGAGGCTAAAAATCACCTCTTTTTCCTTCTCTCGATCAGACACTTAGAAAAAAAACAGAAAAAAAAAAAAAAAAATTTGGATTTTTTCTAAGTACAAAATCGAGAGTGGCTAAAAATCACCTCTTTTTCCTTCTCTCGATCAGACACTTAGAAAAAAAAATGAAAAAAAAAAAAAAAACATTTGGATTTTTTTTAGTACAAAATCGAGAGTGGCTAAAAATCACCTCTTTTTCCTTCTCTCGATCAGACACTTAGAAAAAAAACGGAAAAAAAAAAAAAAAAAATTTGGATTTTTTCTAAGTACAAAATCGAGAGTGGCTAAAAATCACCTCTTTTTCCTTCTCTCGGTCAGACACTTAGAAAAAAAACGGAAAAAAAAAAAAAAAAAATTTGGATTTTTTCTAAGTACAAAATCGAGAGTGGCTAAAAATCACCTCTTTTTCCTTCTCTCGATCAGACACTTAGAAAAAAAAATGAAAAAAAAAAAAAAAAAATTGGATTTTTTCTAAGTACAAAATCAAGAGAGGCTAAAAATCACCTCTTTTTCCTTCTCTCGATCAGACACTTAGAAAAAAAACGGAAAAAAAAAAAAAAAAATTTGGATTTTTTCTAAGTACAAAATCGAGAGTGGCTAAGAATCACCTCTTTTTCCTTCTCTCGATCAGACACTTAGAAAAAAAAATTTAAAAAAAAAAAAAAAATTGGATTTTTTCTAAGTACAAAATCAAGAGAGGCTAAAAATCACCTCTTTTTCCTTCTCTCGATCAGACACTTAGAAAAAAAACGGAAAAAAAAAAAAAAAAAAATTGGATTTTTTCTAAGTACAAAATCGAAAGTGGCTAAAAATCACCTCTTTTTCCTTCTCTCGATCAGACACTTAGAAAAAAAAAGGAAAAAAAAAAAAAAAAAAATTTGGATTTTTTCTAAGTACAAAATCGAGAGTGGCTAAAAATCACCTCTTTTTCCTACTCTCGATCAGACACTTAGAAAAAAAACGGAAAAAAAAAAAAAAAAAATTTGGATTTTTTCTAAGTACAAAATCGAGAGTGGCTAAAAATCACCTCTTTTTCCTTCTCTCGATCAGACACTTAGAAAAAAAACGGAAAAAAAAAAAAAAAAATTTGGATTTTTTCTAAGTACAAAATCGAGAGTGGCTAAGAATCACCTCTTTTTCCTTCTCTCGATCAGACACTTAGAAAAAAAAATTAAAAAAAAAAAAAAAAATTGGATTTTTTCTAAGTACAAAATCAAGAGAGGCTAAAAATCACCTCTTTTTCCTTCTCTCGATCAGACACTTAGAAAAAAAACAGAAAAAAAAAAAAAAAAATTTGGATTTTTTCTAAGTACAAAATCGAGAGTGGCTAAAAATCACCTCTTTTTCCTTCTCTCGATCAGACACTTAGAAAAAAAAATGAAAAAAAAAAAAAAAAAATTTGGATTTTTTTTAGTACAAAATCGAGAGTGGCTAAAAATCACCTCTTTTTCCTTCTCTCGATCAGACACTTAGAAAAAAAACGGAAAAAAAAAAAAAAAAAAATTGGATTTTTTCTAAGTACAAAATCGAGAGTGGCTAAAAATCACCTCTTTTTCCTTCTCTCGGTCAGACACTTAGAAAAAAAACGGAAAAAAAAAAAATAATAATTTGGATTTTTTCTAAGTACAAAATCGAGAGTGGCTAAAAATCACCTCTTTTTCCTTCTCTCGATCAGACACTTAGAAAAAAAAATGAAAAAAAAAAAAAAAAAATTGGATTTTTTCTAAGTACAAAATCAAGAGAGGCTAAAAATCACCTCTTTTTCCTTCTCTCGATCAGACACTTAGAAAAAAAACGGAAAAAAAAAAAAAAAAATTTGGATTTTTTCTAAGTACAAAATCGAGAGTGGCTAAGAATCACCTCTTTTTCCTTCTCTCGATCAGACACTTAGAAAAAAAAATTTAAAAAAAAAAAAAAAATTGGATTTTTTCTAAGTACAAAATCAAGAGAGGCTAAAAATCACCTCTTTTTCCTTCTCTCGATCAGACACTTAGAAAAAAAACAGAAAAAAAAAAAAAAAAATTTGGATTTTTTCTAAGTACAAAATCGAGAGTGGCTAAAAATCACCTCTTTTTCCTTCTCTCGATCAGACACTTAGAAAAAAAAATGAAAAAAAAAATAAAAAAATTTGGATTTTTTTTAGTACAAAATCGAGAGTGGCTAAAAATCACCTCTTTTTCCTTCTCTCGATCAGACACTTAGAAAAAAAACGGAAAAAAAAAAAAAAAAATTGGGATTTTTTCTAAGTACAAAATCGAGAGTGGCTAAAAATCACCTCTTTTTCCTTCTCTCGATCAGACACTTACAAAAAAAACGGAAAAAAAAAAAAAAAAAATTGGATTTTTTCTAAGTACAAAATCGGGAGTGGCTAAAAATCACCTCTTTTTCCTTCTCTCGATCAGACACTTAGAAAAAAAACGGAAAAAAAAAAAAAAAAAATTTGGATTTTTTCTAAGTACAAAATCGAGAGTGGCTAAAAATCACCTCTTTTTCCTTCTCTCGATCAGACACTTAGAAAAAAAACTGAAAAAAAAAAAAAAAAATTTTGGATTTTTTCTAAGTACAAAATCGAGAGTGGCTAAAAATCACCTCTTTTTCCTTCTCTCGATCAGACACTTAGAAAAAAAAAAAAAAAAAAAAAAAAAAAAAATTTGGATTTTTTCTAAGTACAAAATCGAGAGTGGCTAAAAATCACCTCTTTTTCCTTCTCTCGATCAGACACTTAGAAAAAAAACGGAAAAAAAAAAAAAAAAAATTTGGATTTTTTCTAAGTACAAAATCGAGAGTGGCTAAAAATCACCTCTTTTTCCTTCTCTCGATCAGACACTTAGAAAAAAAACGGAAAAAAAAAAAAAAAAAATTTGGATTTTTTTTAGTACAAAATCGAGAGTGGCTAAAAATCACCTCTTTTTCCTTCTCTCGATCAGACACTTAGAAAAAAAACGGAAAAAAAAAAATATATATTTGGATTTTTTCTAAGTACAAAATCGAGAGTGGCTAAAAATCACCTCTTTTTCCTTCTCTCGATCAGACACTTAGAAAAAAAACGGAAAAAAAAAAAAAAAAAATTTGGATTTTTTCTAAGTACAAAATCGAGAGTGGCTAAAAATCACCTCTTTTTCCTTCTCTCAATCAGACACTTAGAAAAAAAAATGAAAAAAAAAAAAAAAAATTGGATTTTTTCTAAGTACAAAATCAAGAGAGGCTAAAAATCACCTCTTTTTCCTTCTCTCGATCAGACACTTAGAAAAAAAACAGAAAAAAAAAAAAAAAAAATTGGATTTTTTCTAAGTACAAAATCGAGAGTGGCTAAAAATCACCTCTTTTTCCTTCTCTCGATCAGACACTTAGAAAAAAAAAAAAAAAAAAAAAAAAAATTTGGATTTTTTCTTAGTACAAAATCGAGAGTGGCTAAAAATCACCTCTTTTTCCTTCTCTCGATCAGACACTTAGAAAAAAAACGGAAAAAAAAAAAAAAAAATTTGGATTTTTTCTAAGTACAAAATCGAGAGTGGCTAAAAATCACCTCTTTTTCCTTCTCTCGATCAGACACTTAGAAAAAAAACGGAAAAAAAAAAAAAAAAATTTGGATTTTTTCTAAGTACAAAATCGAGAGTGGCTAAAAATCACCTCTTTTTCCTTCTCTCGATCAGACACTTAGAAAAAAAACGGAAAAAAAAAAAAAAAAATTTGGATTTTTTCTAAGTACAAAACGGGAGTGGCTAAAAATCACCTCTTTTTCCTTCTCTCGATCAGACACTTAGAAAAAAAACGGAAAAAAAAAAAAAAAAAATTTGGATTTTTTCTAAGTACAAAATCGAGAGTGGCTAAAAATCACCTCTTTTTCCTTCTCTCGATCAGACACTTAGAAAAAAAAATGAAAAAAAAAAAAAAAAAAATTGGATTTTTTCTAAGTACAAAATCAAGAGAGGTTAAAAATCACCTCTTTTTCCTTCTCTCGATCAGACACTTAGAAAAAAAACGGAAAAAAAAAAAAAAAAAAATTTGGATTTTTTCTAAGTACAAAATCGAGAGTGGCTAAAAATCACCTCTTTTTCCTTCTCTCGATCAGACACTTAGAAAAAAAAATGAAAAAAAAAAAAAAAAAATTTGGATTTTTTTTAGTACAAAATCGAGAGTGGCTAAAAATCACCTCTTTTTCCTTCTCTCGATCAGACACTTAGAAAAAAAACGGAAAAAAAAAAAAAAAAATTTGGATTTTTTCTAAGTACAAAATCGAGATTGGCTAAAAATCACCTCTTTTTCCTTCTCTCGATCAGACACTTAGAAAAAAAACGGAAAAAAAAAAAAAAAAATTTTGATTTTTTCTAAGTACAAAATCGAGAGTGGCTAAAAATCACCTCTTTTTCCTTCTCTCGATCAGACACTTAGAAAAAAAACGGAAAAAAAAAAAAAAAAATTGGATTTTTTCTAAGTACAAAATCGGGAGTGGCTAAAAATCACCTCTTTTTCCTTCTCTCGATCAGACACTTAGAAAAAAAACGGAAAAAAAAAAAAAAAAAAATTGGATTTTTTCTAAGTACAAAATCGAGAGTGGCTAAAAATCACCTCTTTTTCCTTCTCTCGATCAGACACTTAGAAAAAAAACGGAAAAAAAAAAAAAAAAAATTTGGATTTTTTCTAAGTACAAAATCGAGAGTGGCTAAAAATCACCTCTTTTTCCTTCTCTCAATCAGACACTTAGAAAAAAAAATGAAAAAAAAAAAAAAAAATTGGATTTTTTCTAAGTACAAAATCGAGAGTGGCTAAAAATCACCTCTTTTTCCTTCTCTCGATCAGACACTTAGAAAAAAAACAGAAAAAAAAAAAAAAAATTTGGATTTTTTCTAAGTACAAAATCGAGAGTGGCTAAAAATCACCTCTTTTTCCTTCTCTCGATCAGACACTTAGAAAAAAAAATGAAAAAAAAAAAAAAAAAAATTTGGATTTTTTCTAAGTACAAAATCGAGAGTGGCTAAAAATCACCTCTTTTTCCTTCTCTCGATCAGACACTTAGAAAAAAAACGGAAAAAAAAAAAAAAAATTTGGATTTTTTCTAAGTACAAAATCGAGAGTGGCTAAAAATCACCTCTTTTTCCTTCTCTCAATCAGACACTTAGAAAAAAAAATGAAAAAAAAAAAAAAAAAATTGGATTTTTTCTAAGTACAAAATCAAGAGAGGTTAAAAATCACCTCTTTTTCCTTCTCTCGATCAGACACTTAGAAAAAAAACGGAAAAAAAAAAAAAAAAAATTTGGATTTTTTTTAGTACAAAATCGAGAGTGGCTAAAAATCACCTCTTTTTCCTTCTCTCGATCAGACACTTAGAAAAAAAACGGAAAAAAAAAAATATATATTTGGATTTTTTCTAAGTACAAAATCGAGAGTGGCTAAAAATCACCTCTTTTTCCTTCTCTCGATCAGACACTTAGAAAAAAAACGGAAAAAAAAAAAAAAAAAATTTGGATTTTTTCTAAGTACAAAATCGAGAGTGGCTAAAAATCACCTCTTTTTCCTTCTCTCAATCAGACACTTAGAAAAAAAAATGAAAAAAAAAAAAAAAAATTGGATTTTTTCTAAGTACAAAATCAAGAGAGGCTAAAAATCACCTCTTTTTCCTTCTCTCGATCAGACACTTAGAAAAAAAACAGAAAAAAAAAAAAAAAAAATTGGATTTTTTCTAAGTACAAAATCGAGAGTGGCTAAAAATCACCTCTTTTTCCTTCTCTCGATCAGACACTTAGAAAAAAAAAAAAAAAAAAAAAAAAAATTTGGATTTTTTCTTAGTACAAAATCGAGAGTGGCTAAAAATCACCTCTTTTTCCTTCTCTCGATCAGACACTTAGAAAAAAAACGGAAAAAAAAAAAAAAAAATTTGGATTTTTTCTAAGTACAAAATCGAGAGTGGCTAAAAATCACCTCTTTTTCCTTCTCTCGATCAGACACTTAGAAAAAAAACGGAAAAAAAAAAAAAAAAATTTGGATTTTTTCTAAGTACAAAATCGAGAGTGGCTAAAAATCACCTCTTTTTCCTTCTCTCGATCAGACACTTAGAAAAAAAACGGAAAAAAAAAAAAAAAAATTTGGATTTTTTCTAAGTACAAAATCGGGAGTGGCTAAAAATCACCTCTTTTTCCTTCTCTCGATCAGACACTTAGAAAAAAAACGGAAAAAAAAAAAAAAAAAAATTTGGATTTTTTCTAAGTACAAAATCGAGAGTGGCTAAAAATCACCTCTTTTTCCTTCTCTCGATCAGACACTTAGAAAAAAAAATGAAAAAAAAAAAAAAAAAATTGGATTTTTTCTAAGTACAAAATCAAGAGAGGTTAAAAATCACCTCTTTTTCCTTCTCTCGATCAGACACTTAGAAAAAAAACGGAAAAAAAAAAAAAAAAAAATTTGGATTTTTTCTAAGTACAAAATCGAGAGTGGCTAAAAATCACCTCTTTTTCCTTCTCTCGATCAGACACTTAGAAAAAAAAATGAAAAAAAAAAAAAAAAAATTTGGATTTTTTTTAGTACAAAATCGAGAGTGGCTAAAAATCACCTCTTTTTCCTTCTCTCGATCAGACACTTAGAAAAAAAACGGAAAAAAAAAAAAAAAAATTTGGATTTTTTCTAAGTACAAAATCGAGATTGGCTAAAAATCACCTCTTTTTCCTTCTCTCGATCAGACACTTAGAAAAAAAACGGAAAAAAAAAAAAAAAAATTTTGATTTTTTCTAAGTACAAAATCGAGAGTGGCTAAAAATCACCTCTTTTTCCTTCTCTCGATCAGACACTTAGAAAAAAAACGGAAAAAAAAAAAAAAAAATTGGATTTTTTCTAAGTACAAAATCGGGAGTGGCTAAAAATCACCTCTTTTTCCTTCTCTCGATCAGACACTTAGAAAAAAAACGGAAAAAAAAAAAAAAAAATTTGGATTTTTTCTAAGTACAAAATCGAGAGTGGCTAAAAATCACCTCTTTTTCCTTCTCTCGATCAGACACTTAGAAAAAAAACGGGAAAAAAAAAAAAAAAAAAATGGATTTTTTCTAAGTACAAAATCGAGAGTGGCTAAAAATCACCTCTTTTTCCTTCTCTCGATCAGACACTTAGAAAAAAAACGGAAAAAAAAAAAAAAAAATTTGGATTTTTTCTAAGTACAAAATCGAGAGTGGCTAAAAATCACCTCTTTTTCCTTCTCTCGATCAGACACTTAGAAAAAAAACGGAAAAAAAAAAAAAAAAATTGGATTTTTTCTAAGTACAAAATCGGGAGTGGCTAAAAATCACCTCTTTTTCCTTCTCTCGATCAGACACTTAGAAAAAAAACGGAAAAAAAAAAAAAAAAAATTTGGATTTTTTCTAAGTACAAAATCGAGAGTGGCTAAAAATCACCTCTTTTTCCTTCTCTCGATCAGACACTTAGAAAAAAAACGGAAAAAAAAAAAAAAAAAATTTTGATTTTTTCTAAGTACAAAATCGAGAGTGGCTAAAAATCACCTCTTTTTCCTTCTCTCAATCAGACACTTAGAAAAAAAAATGAAAAAAAAAAAAAAAAATTGGATTTTTTCCAAGTACAAAATCGAGAGTGGCTAAAAATCACCTCTTTTTCCTTCTCTCGATCAGACACTTAGAAAAAAAACAGAAAAAAAAAAAAAAAAATTTGGATTTTTTCTAAGTACAAAATCGAGAGTGGCTAAAAATCACCTCTTTTTCCTTCTCTCGATCAGACACTTAGAAAAAAAAATGAAAAAAAAAAAAAAAAAATTTGGATTTTTTCTAAGTACAAAATCGAGAGTGGCTAAAAATCACCTCTTTTTCCTTCTCTCGATCAGACACTTAGAAAAAAAACGGAAAAAAAAAAAAAAAAATTTGGATTTTTTCTAAGTACAAAATCGAGAGTGGCTAAAAATCACCTCTTTTTCCTTCTCTCGATCAGACACTTAGAAAAAAAACGGAAAAAAAAAAAAAAAAAAATTGGATTTTTTCTAAGTACAAAATCGGGAGTGGCTAAAAATCACCTCTTTTTCCTTCTCTCGATCAGACACTTAGAAAAAAAACGGAAAAAAAAAAAAAAAAAATTTGGATTTTTTCTAAGTACAAAATCGAGAGTGGCTAAAAATCACCTCTTTTTCCTTCTCTCGATCAGACACTTAGAAAAAAAACGGAAAAAAAAAAAAAAAAATTTGGATTTTTTCTAAGTACAAAATCGAAAGTGGCTAAAAATCACCTCTTTTTCCTTCTCTCGATCAGACACTTAGAAAAAAAAATGGAAAAAAAAAAAAAAAAATTTGGATTTTTTCTAAGTACAAAATCGAGAGTGGCTAAAAATCACCTCTTTTTCCTACTCTCGATCAGACACTTAGAAAAAAAACGGAAAAAAAAAAAAAAAAAATTTGGATTTTTTCTAAGTACAAAATCGAGAGTGGCTAAAAATCACCTCTTTTTCCTTCTCTCGATCAGACACTTAGAAAAAAAACGGGAAAAAAAAAAAAAATTGGATTTTTTCTAAGTACAAAATCGAGAGTGGCTAAAAATCACCTCTTTTTCCTTCTCTCGATCAGACACTTAGAAAAAAAAATGAAAAAAAAAATAAAAAAATTTGGATTTTTTCTAAGTACAAAATCGAGAGTGGCTAAAAATCACCTCTTTTTCCTTCTCTCGATCAGACACTTAGAAAAAAAACGGAAAAAAAAAAAAAAAAATTTGGATTTTTTCTAAGTACAAAATCGAGAGTGGCTAAAAATCACCTCTTTTTCCTTCTCTCGATCAGACACTTAGAAAAAAAACGGAAAAAAAAAAAAAAAAATTTGGATTTTTTCTAAGTACAAAATCGAGAGTGGCTAAAAATCACCTCTTTTTCCTTCTCTCGATCAGACACTTAGAAAAAAAACGGAAAAAAAAAAAAAAAAAATTTGGATTTTTTCTAAGTACAAAATCGAGAGTGGCTAAAAATCACCTCTTTTTCCTTCTCTCGATCAGACACTTAGAAAAAAAAATGAAAAAAAAAAAAAAAAAATTGGATTTTTTCTAAGTACAAAATCAAGAGAGGTTAAAAATCACCTCTTTTTCCTTCTCTCGATCAGACACTTAGAAAAAAAACGGAAAAAAAAAAAAAAAAAATTGGATTTTTTCTAAGTACAAAATCGAGAGTGGCTAAAAATCACCTCTTTTTCCTTCTCTCGATCAGACACTTAGAAAAAAAAATGAAAAAAAAAAAAAAAAAATTGGATTTTTTCTAAGTACAAAATCAAGAGAGGCTAAAAATCACCTCTTTTTCCTTCTCTCGATCAGACACTTAGAAAAAAAACAGAAAAAAAAAAAAAAAAATTTGGATTTTTTCGAAGTACAAAATCGAGAGTGGCTAAAAATCACCTCTTTTTCCTTCTCTCGATCAGACACTTAGAAAAAACAATGAAAAAAAAAAAAAAAAAAATTTGGATTTTTTCTAAGTACAAAATCGAGAGTGGCTAAAAATCACCTCTTTTTCCTTCTCTCGATCAGACACTTAGAAAAAAAACGGAAAAAAAAAAAAAAAAATTTGGATTTTTTCTAAGTACAAAATCGAGAGTGGCTAAAAATCACCTCTTTTTCCTTCTCTCGATCAGACACTTAGAAAAAAAACGGAAAAAAAAAAAAAAAAAATTTGGATTTTTTCTAAGTACAAAATCGGGAGTGGCTAAAAATCACCTCTTTTTCCTTCTCTCGATCAGACACTTAGAAAAAAAACGGAAAAAAAAAAAAAAAAAATTTGGATTTTTTCTAAGTACAAAATCGAGAGTGGCTAAAAATCACCTCTTTTTCCTTCTCTCGATCAGACACTTAGAAAAAAAACGGAAAAAAAAAAAAAAAAAATTTGGATTTTTTCTAAGTACAAAATCGAAAGTGGCTAAAAATCAACTCTTTTTCCTTCTCTCGATCAGACACTTAGAAAAAAAAAGGAAAAAAAAAAAAAAAAAAAATTTGGATTTTTTCTAAGTACAAAATCGAGAGTGGCTAAAAATCACCTCTTTTTCCTACTCTCGATCAGACACTTAGAAAAAAAACGGAAAAAAAAAAAAAAAAAATTTGGATTTTTTCTAAGTACAAAATCGAGAGTGGCTAAAAATCACCTCTTTTTCCTTCTCTCGATCAGACACTTAGAAAAAAAACGGAAAAAAAAAAAAAAAAATTTGGATTTTTTCTAAGTACAAAATCGAGAGTGGCTAAGAATCACCTCTTTTTCCTTCTCTCGATCAGACACTTAGAAAAAAAAATTTAAAAAAAAAAAAAAAAATTGGATTTTTTCTAAGTACAAAATCAAGAGAGGCTAAAAATCACCTCTTTTTCCTTCTCTCGATCAGACACTTAGAAAAAAAACAGAAAAAAAAAAAAAAAAATTTTGATTTTTTCGAAGTACAAAATCGAGAGTGGCTAAAAATCACCTCTTTTTCCTTCTCTCGATCAGACACTTAGAAAAAAAAATGAAAAAAAAAAAAAAAAAAATTTGGATTTTTTCTAAGTACAAAATCGAGAGTGGCTAAAAATCACCTCTTTTTCCTTCTCTCGATCAGACACTTAGAAAAAAAACGGAAAAAAAAAAAAAAAAATTTGGATTTTTTCTAAGTACAAAATCGAGAGTGGCTAAAAATCACCTCTTTTTCCTTCTCTCGATCAGACACTTAGAAAAAAAACGGAAAAAAAAAAAAAAAAAATTTGGATTTTTTCTAAGTACAAAATCGGGAGTGGCTAAAAATCACCTCTTTTTCCTTCTCTTGATCGGACACTTAGAAAAAAAAAAAAAAAAAAAAAAAAAAATTGGATTTTTTCTAAGTACAAAATCAAGAGAGGCTAAAAATCACCTCTTTTTCCTTCTCTCGATCAGACACTTAGAAAAAAAACGGAAAAAAAAAAAAAAAAAATTGGATTTTTTCTAAGTACAAAATCGGGAGTGGCTAAAAATCACCTCTTTTTCCTTCTCTCGATCAGACACTTAGAAAAAAAACGGAAAAAAAAAAAAAAAAAAATTTGGATTTTTTCTAAGTACAAAATCGAGAGTGGCTAAAAATCACCTCTTTTTCCTTCTCTCGATCAGACACTTAGAAAAAAAAATGAAAAAAAAAAAAAAAAAATTTGGATTTTTTTTAGTACAAAATCGAGAGTGGCTAAAAATCACCTCTTTTTCCTTCTCTCGATCAGACACTTAGAAAAAAAACGGAAAAAAAAAAAAAAAAATTTGGATTTTTTCTAAGTACAAAATCGAGAGTGGCTAAAAATCACCTCTTTTTCCTTCTCTCGATCAGACACTTAGAAAAAAAACGGAAAAAAAAAAAAAAAAATTTTTGATTTTTTCTAAGTACAAAATCGAGAGTGGCTAAAAATCACCTCTTTTTCCTTCTCTCGATCAGACACTTAGAAAAAAAACGGAAAAAAAAAAAAAAAAATTGGATTTTTTCTAAGTACAAAATCGGGAGTGGCTAAAAATCACCTCTTTTTCCTTCTCTCGATCAGACACTTAGAAAAAAAACGGAAAAAAAAAAAAAAAAAATTGGATTTTTTCTAAGTACAAAATCGAGAGTGGCTAAAAATCACCTCTTTTTCCTTCTCTCGATCAGACACTTAGAAAAAAAACGGAAAAAAAAAAAAAAAAAATTTGGATTTTTTCTAAGTACAAAATCGAGAGTGGCTAAAAATCACCTCTTTTTCCTTCTCTCAATCAGACACTTAGAAAAAAAAATGAAAAAAAAAAAAAAAAATTGGATTTTTTCTAAGTACAAAATCGAGAGTGGCTAAAAATCACCTCTTTTTCCTTCTCTCGATCAGACACTTAGAAAAAAAACAGAAAAAAAAAAAAAAAAATTTGGATTTTTTCTAAGTACAAAATCGAGAGTGGCTAAAAATCACCTCTTTTTCCTTCTCTCGATCAGACACTTAGAAAAAAAAATGAAAAAAAAAAAAAAAAAAATTTGGGTTTTTTCTAAGTACAAAATCGAGAGTGGCTAAAAATCACCTCTTTTTCCTTCTCTCGATCAGACACTTAGAAAAAAAACGGAAAAAAAAAAAAAAAATTTGGATTTTTTCTAAGTACAAAATCGAGAGTGGCTAAAAATCACCTCTTTTTCCTTCTCTCAATCAGACACTTAGAAAAAAAAATGAAAAAAAAAAAAAAAAAATTGGATTTTTTCTAAGTACAAAATCAAGAGAGGTTAAAAATCACCTCTTTTTCCTTCTCTCGATCAGACACTTAGAAAAAAAACGGAAAAAAAAAAAAAAAAAATTTGGATTTTTTCTAAGTACAAAATCGAGAGTGGCTAAAAATCACCTCTTTTTCCTTCTCTCGATCAGACACTTAGAAAAAAAAATGAAAAAAAAAAAAAAAAAATTTGGATTTTTTTTAGTACAAAATCGAGAGTGGCTAAAAATCACCTCTTTTTCCTTCTCTCGATCAGACACTTAGAAAAAAAACGGAAAAAAAAAAAAAAAAATTTGGATTTTTTCTAAGTACAAAATCGAGAGTGGCTAAAAATCACCTCTTTTTCCTTCTCTCGATCAGACACTTAGAAAAAAAACGGGAAAAAAAAAAAAAAAAAATTGGATTTTTTCTAAGTACAAAATCAAGAGTGGCTAAAAATCACCTCTTTTTCCTTCTCTCGATCAGACACTTAGAAAAAAAACGGAAAAAAAAAAAAAAAATTTGGATTTTTTCTAAGTACAAAATCGAGAGTGGCTAAAAATCACCTCTTTTTCCTTCTCTCGATCAGACACTTAGAAAAAAAACGGAAAAAAAAAAAAAAAAATTGGATTTTTTCTAAGTACAAAATCGGGAGTGGCTAAAAATCACCTCTTTTTCCTTCTCTCGATCAGACACTTAGAAAAAAAACGGAAAAAAAAAAAAAAAAAATTTGGATTTTTTCTAAGTACAAAATCGAGAGTGGCTAAAAATCACCTCTTTTTCCTTCTCTCGATCAGACACTTAGAAAAAAAACGGAAAAAAAAAAAAAAAAAATTTTGATTTTTTCTAAGTACAAAATCGAGAGTGGCTAAAAATCACCTCTTTTTCCTTCTCTCAATCAGACACTTAGAAAAAAAAATGAAAAAAAAAAAAAAAAATTGGATTTTTTCTAAGTACAAAATCGAGAGTGGCTAAAATCACCTCTTTTTCCTTCTCTCGATCAGACACTTAGAAAAAAAACAGAAAAAAAAAAAAAAAAATTTGGATTTTTTCTAAGTACAAAATCGAGAGTGGCTAAAAATCACCTCTTTTTCCTTCTCTCGATCAGACACTTAGAAAAAAAAATGAAAAAAAAAAAAAAAAAAATTTGGATTTTTTCTAAGTACAAAATCGAGAGTGGCTAAAAATCACCTCTTTTTCCTTCTCTCGATCAGACACTTAGAAAAAAAACGGAAAAAAAAAAAAAAAAATTTGGATTTTTTCTAAGTACAAAATCGAGAGTGGCTAAAAATCACCTCTTTTTCCTTCTCTCGATCAGACACTTAGAAAAAAAAACGGAAAAAAAAAAAAAAACAATTTGGATTTTTTCTAAGTACAAAATCGGGAGTGGCTAAAAATCACCTCTTTTTCCTTCTCTCGATCAGACACTTAGAAAAAAAACGGAAAAAAAAAAAAAAAAAATTTGGATTTTTTCTAAGTACAAAATCGAGAGTGGCTAAAAATCACCTCTTTTTCCTTCTCTCGATCAGACACTTAGAAAAAAAACGGAAAAAAAAAAAAAAAAATTTGGATTTTTTCTAAGTACAAAATCGAAAGTGGCTAAAAATCACCTCTTTTTCCTTCTCTCGATCAGACACTTAGAAAAAAAAATGGAAAAAAAAAAAAAAAAATTTGGATTTTTTCTAAGTACAAAATCGAGAGTGGCTAAAAATCACCTCTTTTTCCTACTCTCGATCAGACACTTAGAAAAAAAACGGAAAAAAAAAAAAAAAAAATTTGGATTTTTTCTAAGTACAAAATCGAGAGTGGCTAAAAATCACCTCTTTTTCCTTCTCTCGATCAGACACTTAGAAAAAAAACGGGAAAAAAAAAAAAAATTGGATTTTTTCTAAGTACAAAATCGAGAGTGGCTAAAAATCACCTCTTTTTCCTTCTCTCGATCAGACACTTAGAAAAAAAAATGAAAAAAAAAATAAAAAAATTTGGATTTTTTCTAAGTACAAAATCGAGAGTGGCTAAAAATCACCTCTTTTTCCTTCTCTCGATCAGACACTTAGAAAAAAAACGGAAAAAAAAAAAAAAAAATTTGGATTTTTTCTAAGTACAAAATCGAGAGTGGCTAAAAATCACCTCTTTTTCCTTCTCTCGATCAGACACTTAGAAAAAAAACGGAAAAAAAAAAAAAAAATTTGGATTTTTTCTAAGTACAAAATCGAGAGTGGCTAAAAATCACCTCTTTTTCCTTCTCTCAATCAGACACTTAGAAAAAAAAATGAAAAAAAAAAAAAAAAAATTGGATTTTTTCTAAGTACAAAATCAAGAGAGGTTAAAAATCACCTCTTTTTCCTTCTCTCGATCAGACACTTAGAAAAAAAACGGAAAAAAAAAAAAAAAAAATTTGGATTTTTTCTAAGTACAAAATCGAGAGTGGCTAAAAATCACCTCTTTTTCCTTCTCTCGATCAGACACTTAGAAAAAAAAATGAAAAAAAAAAAAAAAAAATTTGGATTTTTTTTAGTACAAAATCGAGAGTGGCTAAAAATCACCTCTTTTTCCTTCTCTCGATCAGACACTTAGAAAAAAAACGGAAAAAAAAAAAAAAAAATTTGGATTTTTTCTAAGTACAAAATCGAGAGTGGCTAAAAATCACCTCTTTTTCCTTCTCTCGATCAGACACTTAGAAAAAAAACGGGAAAAAAAAAAAAAAAAAATTGGATTTTTTCTAAGTACAAAATCAAGAGTGGCTAAAAATCACCTCTTTTTCCTTCTCTCGATCAGACACTTAGAAAAAAAACGGAAAAAAAAAAAAAAAATTTGGATTTTTTCTAAGTACAAAATCGAGAGTGGCTAAAAATCACCTCTTTTTCCTTCTCTCGATCAGACACTTAGAAAAAAAACGGAAAAAAAAAAAAAAAAATTGGATTTTTTTTAAGTACAAAATCGGGAGTGGCTAAAAATCACCTCTTTTTCCTTCTCTCGATCAGACACTTAGAAAAAAAACGGAAAAAAAAAAAAAAAAAATTTGGATTTTTTCTAAGTACAAAATCGAGAGTGGCTAAAAATCACCTCTTTTTCCTTCTCTCGATCAGACACTTAGAAAAAAAACGGAAAAAAAAAAAAAAAAAATTTTGATTTTTTCTAAGTACAAAATCGAGAGTGGCTAAAAATCACCTCTTTTTCCTTCTCTCAATCAGACACTTAGAAAAAAAAATGAAAAAAAAAAAAAAAAATTGGATTTTTTCTAAGTACAAAATCGAGAGTGGCTAAAAATCACCTCTTTTTCCTTCTCTCGATCAGACACTTAGAAAAAAAACAGAAAAAAAAAAAAAAAAATTTGGATTTTTTCTAAGTACAAAATCGAGAGTGGCTAAAAATCACCTCTTTTTCCTTCTCTCGATCAGACACTTAGAAAAAAAAATGAAAAAAAAAAAAAAAAAAATTTGGATTTTTTCTAAGTACAAAATCGAGAGTGGCTAAAAATCACCTCTTTTTCCTTCTCTCGATCAGACACTTAGAAAAAAAACGGAAAAAAAAAAAAAAAAATTTGGATTTTTTCTAAGTACAAAATCGAGAGTGGCTAAAAATCACCTCTTTTTCCTTCTCTCGATCAGACACTTAGAAAAAAAACGGAAAAAAAAAAAAAAACAATTTGGATTTTTTCTAAGTACAAAATCGGGAGTGGCTAAAAATCACCTCTTTTTCCTTCTCTCGATCAGACACTTAGAAAAAAAACGGAAAAAAAAAAAAAAAAAATTTGGATTTTTTCTAAGTACAAAATCGAGAGTGGCTAAAAATCACCTCTTTTTCCTTCTCTCGATCAGACACTTAGAAAAAAAACGGAAAAAAAAAAAAAAAAATTTGGATTTTTTCTAAGTACAAAATCGAAAGTGGCTAAAAATCACCTCTTTTTCCTTCTCTCGATCAGACACTTAGAAAAAAAAATGGAAAAAAAAAAAAAAAAAATTTGGATTTTTTCTAAGTACAAAATCGAGAGTGGCTAAAAATCACCTCTTTTTCCTACTCTCGATCAGACACTTAGAAAAAAAACGGAAAAAAAAAAAAAAAAAATTTGGATTTTTTCTAAGTACAAAATCGAGAGTGGCTAAAAATCACCTCTTTTTCCTTCTCTCGATCAGACACTTAGAAAAAAAACGGGAAAAAAAAAAAAAATTGGATTTTTTCTAAGTACAAAATCGAGAGTGGCTAAAAATCACCTCTTTTTCCTTCTCTCGATCAGACACTTAGAAAAAAAAATGAAAAAAAAAATAAAAAAATTTGGATTTTTTCTAAGTACAAAATCGAGAGTGGCTAAAAATCACCTCTTTTTCCTTCTCTCGATCAGACACTTAGAAAAAAAACGGAAAAAAAAAAAAAAAAATTTGGATTTTTTCTAAGTACAAAATCGAGAGTGGCTAAAAATCACCTCTTTTTCCTTCTCTCGATCAGACACTTAGAAAAAAAACGGAAAAAAAAAAAAAAAAATTTGGATTTTTTCTAAGTACAAAATCGAGAGTGGCTAAAAATCACCTCTTTTTCCTTCTCTCGATCAGACACTTAGAAAAAAAACGGAAAAAAAAAAAAAAAAAATTTGGATTTTTTCTAAGTACAAAATCGAGAGTGGCTAAAAATCACCTCTTTTTCCTTCTCTCGATCAGACACTTAGAAAAAAAAATGAAAAAAAAAAAAAAAAAATTGGATTTTTTCTAAGTACAAAATCAAGAGAGGTTAAAAATCACCTCTTTTTCCTTCTCTCGATCAGACACTTAGAAAAAAAACGGAAAAAAAAAAAAAAAAAAATTGGATTTTTTCTAAGTACAAAATCGAGAGTGGCTAAAAATCACCTCTTTTTCCTTCTCTCGATCAGACACTTAGAAAAAAAAATGAAAAAAAAAAAAAAAAAATTGGATTTTTTCTAAGTACAAAATCAAGAGAGGCTAAAAATCACCTCTTTTTCCTTCTCTCGATCAGACACTTAGAAAAAAAACAGAAAAAAAAAAAAAAAAATTTGGATTTTTTCGAAGTACAAAATCGAGAGTGGCTAAAAATCACCTCTTTTTCCTTCTCTCGATCAGACACTTAGAAAAAAAAATGAAAAAAAAAAAAAAAAAAATTTGGATTTTTTCTAAGTACAAAATCGAGAGTGGCTAAAAATCACCTCTTTTTCCTTCTCTCGATCAGACACTTAGAAAAAAAACGGAAAAAAAAAAAAAAAATTTGGATTTTTTCTAAGTACAAAATCGAGAGTGGCTAAAAATCACCTCTTTTTCCTTCTCTCGATCAGACACTTAGAAAAAAAACGGAAAAAAAAAAAAAAAAAATTTGGATTTTTTCTAAGTACAAAATCGGGAGTGGCTAAAAATCACCTCTTTTTCCTTCTCTCGATCAGACACTTAGAAAAAAAACGGAAAAAAAAAAAAAAAAAATTTGGATTTTTTCTAAGTACAAAATCGAGAGTGGCTAAAAATCACCTCTTTTTCCTTCTCTCGATCAGACACTTAGAAAAAAAACGGAAAAAAAAAAAAAAAAAATTTGGATTTTTTCTAAGTACAAAATCGAAAGTGGCTAAAAATCACCTCTTTTTCCTTCTCTCGATCAGACACTTAGAAAAAAAAAGGAAAAAAAAAAAAAAAAAAATTTGGATTTTTTCTAAGTACAAAATCGAGAGTGGCTAAAAATCACCTCTTTTTCCTACTCTCGATCAGACACTTAGAAAAAAAACGGAAAAAAAAAAAAAAAAAATTTGGATTTTTTCTAAGTACAAAATCGAGAGTGGCTAAAAATCACCTCTTTTTCCTTCTCTCGATCAGACACTTAGAAAAAAAACGGAAAAAAAAAAAAAAAAAATTGGATTTTTTCTAAGTACAAAATCGAGAGTGGCTAAGAATCACCTCTTTTTCCTTCTCTCGATCAGACACTTAGAAAAAAAAATTTAAAAAAAAAAAAAAAATTGGATTTTTTCTAAGTACAAAATCAAGAGAGGCTAAAAATCACCTCTTTTTCCTTCTCTCGATCAGACACTTAGAAAAAAAACAGAAAAAAAAAAAAAAAAATTTGGATTTTTTCGAAGTACAAAATCGAGAGTGGCTAAAAATCACCTCTTTTTCCTTCTCTCGATCAGACACTTAGAAAAAAAAATGAAAAAAAAAAAAAAAAAAATTGGATTTTTTCTAAGTACAAAATCGAGAGTGGCTAAAAATCACCTCTTTTTCCTTCTCTCGATCAGACACTTAGAAAAAAAACGGAAAAAAAAAAAAAAAAAAATTGGATTTTTTCTAAGTACAAAATCGAGAGTGGCTAAAAATCACCTCTTTTTCCTTCTCTCGATCAGACACTTAGAAAAAAAACGGAAAAAAAAAAAAAAAAAATTTGGATTTTTTCTAAGTACAAAATCGGGAGTGGCTAAAAATCACCTCTTTTTCCTTCTCTCGATCAGACACTTAGAAAAAAAACGGAAAAAAAAAAAAAAAAATTTGGATTTTTTCTAAGTACAAAATCGAGAGTGGCTAAAAATCACCTCTTTTTCCTTCTCTCGATCAGACACTTAGAAAAAAAACGGAAAAAAAAAAATAAAAAATTTGGATTTTTTCTAAGTACAAAATCGAAAGTGGCTAAAAATCACCTCTTTTTCCTTCTCTCGATCAGACACTTAGAAAAAAAAAGGAAAAAAAAAAAAAAAAAAAATTTGGATTTTTTCTAAGTACAAAATCGAGAGTGGCTAAAAATCACCTCTTTTTCCTACTCTCGATCAGACACTTAGAAAAAAAACGGAAAAAAAAAAAAAAAAAATTTGGATTTTTTCTAAGTACAAAATCGAGAGTGGCTAAAAATCACCTCTTTTTCCTTCTCTCGATCAGACACTTAGAAAAAAAACGGAAAAAAAAAAAAAAAAATTTGGATTTTTTCTAAGTACAAAATCGAGAGTGGCTAAGAATCACCTCTTTTTCCTTCTCTCGATCAGACACTTAGAAAAAAAAATTTAAAAAAAAAAAAAAAAATTGGATTTTTTCTAAGTACAAAATCAAGAGAGGCTAAAAATCACCTCTTTTTCCTTCTCTCGATCAGACACTTAGAAAAAAAACAGAAAACAAAAAAAAAAAATTTGGATTTTTTCTAAGTACAAAATCGAGAGTGGCTAAAAATCACCTCTTTTTCCTTCTCTCGATCAGACACTTAGAAAAAAAAATGAAAAAAAAAAAAAAAAAATTTGGATTTTTTTTAGTACAAAATGGAGAGTGGCTAAAAATCACCTCTTTTTCCTTCTCTCGATCAGACACTTAGAAAAAAAACGGAAAAAAAAAAAAAAAAAATTTGGATTTTTTCTAAGTACAAAATCGAGAGTGGCTAAAAATCACCTCTTTTTCCTTCTCTCGATCAGACACTTAGAAAAAAAACGGGAAAAAAAAAAAAAATTGGATTTTTTCTAAGTACAAAATCGAGAGTGGCTAAAAATCACCTCTTTTTCCTTCTCTCGATCAGACACTTAGAAAAAAAAATGAAAAAAAAAAAAAAAAAATTTGGATTTTTTCTAAGTACAAAATCGAGAGTGGCTAAAAATCACCTCTTTTTCCTTCTCTCGATCAGACACTTAGAAAAAAAACGGAAAAAAAAAAAAAAAAATTTGGATTTTTTCTAAGTACAAAATCGAGAGTGGCTAAAAATCACCTCTTTTTCCTTCTCTCGATCAGACACTTAGAAAAAAAACGGAAAAAAAAAAAAAAAAAATTTGGATTTTTTCTAAGTACAAAATCGGGAGTGGCTAAAAATCACCTCTTTTTCCTTCTCTCGATCAGACACTTAGAAAAAAAACGGAAAAAAAAAAAAAAAAAATTTGGAATTTTTCTAAGTACAAAATCGAGAGTGGCTAAAAATCACCTCTTTTTCCTTCTCTCGATCAGACACTTAGAAAAAAAACGGGAAAAAAAAAAAAAATTGGATTTTTTCTAAGTACAAAATCGAGAGTGGCTAAAAATCACCTCTTTTTCCTTCTCTCGATCAGACACTTAGAAAAAAAAATGAAAAAAAAAATAAAAAAATTTGGATTTTTTCTAAGTACAAAATCGAGAGTGGCTAAAAATCACCTCTTTTTCCTTCTCTCGATCAGACACTTAGAAAAAAAACGGAAAAAAAAAAAAAAAAATTTGGATTTTTTCTAAGTACAAAATCGAGAGTGGCTAAAAATCACCTCTTTTTCCTTCTCTCGATCAGACACTTAGAAAAAAAACGGAAAAAAAAAAAAAAAAATTTGGATTTTTTCTAAGTACAAAATCGAGAGTGGCTAAAAATCACCTCTTTTTCCTTCTCTCGATCAGACACTTAGAAAAAAAACGGAAAAAAAAAAAAAAAAAATTTGGATTTTTTCTAAGTACAAAATCGAGAGTGGCTAAAAATCACCTCTTTTTCCTTCTCTCGATCAGACACTTAGAAAAAAAAATGAAAAAAAAAAAAAAAAAATTGGATTTTTTCTAAGTACAAAATCAAGAGAGGTTAAAAATCACCTCTTTTTCCTTCTCTCGATCAGACACTTAGAAAAAAAACGGAAAAAAAAAAAAAAAAAAATTGGATTTTTTCTAAGTACAAAATCGAGAGTGGCTAAAAATCACCTCTTTTTCCTTCTCTCGATCAGACACTTAGAAAAAAAAATGAAAAAAAAAAAAAAAAAATTGGATTTTTTCTAAGTACAAAATCAAGAGAGGCTAAAAATCACCTCTTTTTCCCTCTCTCGATCAGACACTTAGAAAAAAAACGGAAAAAAAAAAAAAAAAATTTGGATTTTTTCGAAGTACAAAATCGAGAGTGGCTAAAAATCACCTCTTTTTCCTTCTCTCGATCAGACACTTAGAAAAAAAAATGAAAAAAAAAAAAAAAAAAATTTGGATTTTTTCTAAGTACAAAATCGAGAGTGGCTAAAAATCACCTCTTTTTCCTTCTCTCGATCAGACACTTAGAAAAAAAACGGAAAAAAAAAAAAAAAAATTTGGATTTTTTCTAAGTACAAAATCGAGAGTGGCTAAAAATCACCTCTTTTTCCTTCTCTCGATCAGACACTTAGAAAAAAAACGGAAAAAAAAAAAAAAAAAATTTGGATTTTTTCTAAGTACAAAATCGGGAGTGGCTAAAAATCACCTCTTTTTCCTTCTCTCGATCAGACACTTAGAAAAAAAACGGAAAAAAAAAAAAAAAAAATTTGGATTTTTTCTAAGTACAAAATCGAGAGTGGCTAAAAATCACCTCTTTTTCCTTCTCTCGATCAGACACTTAGAAAAAAAAAGGAAAAAAAAAAAAAAAAAAATTTGGATTTTTTCTAAGTACAAAATCGAGAGTGGCTAAAAATCACCTCTTTTTCCTACTCTCGATCAGACACTTAGAAAAAAAACGGAAAAAAAAAAAAAAAAATTTGGATTTTTTCTAAGTACAAAATCGAGAGTGGCTAAAAATCACCTCTTTTTCCTTCTCTCGATCAGACACTTAGAAAAAAAACAGAAAAAAAAAAAAAAAAATTTGGATTTTTTCTAAGTACAAAATCGAGAGTGGCTAAGAATCACCTCTTTTTCCTTCTCTCGATCAGACACTTAGAAAAAAAAATTTAAAAAAAAAAAAAAAAATTGGATTTTTTCTAAGTACAAAATCAAGAGAGGCTAAAAATCACCTCTTTTTCCTTCTCTCGATCAGACACTTAGAAAAAAAACAGAAAACAAAAAAAAAAAATTTGGATTTTTTCTAAGTACAAAATCGAGAGTGGCTAAAAATCACCTCTTTTTCCTTCTCTCGATCAGACACTTAGAAAAAAAAATGAAAAAAAAAAAAAAAAATTTGGATTTTTTTTAGTACAAAATGGAGAGTGGCTAAAAATCACCTCTTTTTCCTTCTCTCGATCAGACACTTAGAAAAAAAACGGAAAAAAAAAAAAAAAAAATTTGGATTTTTTCTAAGTACAAAATCGAGAGTGGCTAAAAATCACCTCTTTTTCCTTCTCTCGATCAGACACTTAGAAAAAAAACGGAAAAAAAAAAAAAAAAAATTTGGATTTTTTCTAAGTACAAAATCGAGAGTGGCTAAAAATCACCTCTTTTTCCTTCTCTCGATCAGACACTTAGAAAAAAAAATGAAAAAAAAAAAAAAAAAATTGGATTTTTTCTAAGTACAAAATCAAGAGAGGCTAAAAATCACCTCTTTTTCCTTCTCTCGATCAGACACTTAGAAAAAAAACGGAAAAAAAAAAAAAAAATTTGGATTTTTTCTAAGTACAAAATCGAGAGTGGCTAAGAATCACCTCTTTTTCCTTCTCTCGATCAGACACTTAGAAAAAAAAATTTAAAAAAAAAAAAAAAAATTGGATTTTTTCTAAGTACAAAATCAAGAGAGGCTAAAAATCACCTCTTTTTCCTTCTCTCGATCAGACACTTAGAAAAAAAACAGAAAAAAAAAAAAAAAATTTGGATTTTTTCTAAGTACAAAATCGAGAGTGGCTAAAAATCACCTCTTTTTCCTTCTCTTGATCAGACACTTAGAAAAAAAAATGAAAAAAAAAAAAAAAAAATTTGGATTTTTTTTAGTACAAAATCGAGAGTGGCTAAAAATCACCTCTTTTTCCTTCTCTCGATCAGACACTTAGAAAAAAACCGGAAAAAAAAAAAAAAAAAATTTGGATTTTTTCTAAGTACAAAATCGAGAGTGGCTAAAAATCACCTCTTTTTCCTTCTCTCGATCAGACACTTAGAAAAAAAACGGAAAAAAAAAAAAAAAAATTTTGGATTTTTTTCTAAGTACAAAATCGAGAGTGGCTAAAAATCACCTCTTTTTCCTTCTCTCGATCAGACACTTAGAAAAAAAACGGAAAAAAAAAAAAAAAAATTTGGATTTTTTCTAAGTACAAAATCGAGAGAGGCTAAAAATCACCTCTTTTTCCTTCTCTTGATCGGACACTTAGAAAAAAAAAAAAAAAAAAAAAAAAAATTTGGATTTTTTCTAAGTACAAAATCAAGAGAGGCTAAAAATCACCTCTTTTTCCTTCTCTCGATCAGACACTTAGAAAAAAAACGGAAAAAAAAAAAAAAAAATTTGGATTTTTTCTAAGTACAAAATCGGGAGTGGCTAAAAATCACCTCTTTTTCCTTCTCTCGATCAGACACTTAGAAAAAAAACGGAAAAAAAAAAAAAAAAAATTTGGATTTTTTCTAAGTACAAAATCGAGAGTGGCTAAAAATCACCTCTTTTTCCTTCTCTCGATCAGACACTTAGAAAAAAAACGGGAAAAAAAAAAAAAAAAATTTGGATTTTTTCTAAGTACAAAATCGAGAGTGGCTAAAAATCACCTCTTTTTCCTTCTCTCGATCAGACACTTAGAAAAAAAAATGAAAAAAAAAAAAAAAAAAATTTGGATATTTTCTAAGTACAAAATCGAGAGTGGCTAAAAATCACCTCTTTTTCCTTCTCTCGATCAGACACTTAGAAAAAAAAACGGAAAAAAAAAAAAAAAAAATTTGGATTTTTTCTAAGTACAAAATCGAGAGTGGCTAAAAATCACCTCTTTTTCCTTCTCTCGATCAGACACTTAGAAAAAAAACGGAAAAAAAAAAAAAAAAAATTTGGATTTTTTTTAGTACAAAATCGAGAGTGGCTAAAAATCACCTCTTTTTCCTTCTCTCGATCAGACACTTAGAAAAAAAACGGAAAAAAAAAAAAAAAAAATTTGGATTTTTTCTAAGTACAAAATCGAGAGTGGCTAAAAATCACCTCTTTTTCCTTCTCTCGATCAGACACTTAGAAAAAAAACGGAAAAAAAAAAAAAAAAAATTTGGATTTTTTCTAAGTACAAAATCGAGAGTGGCTAAAAATCACCTCTTTTTCCTTCTCTCAATCAGACACTTAGAAAAAAAAATGAAAAAAAAAAAAAAAAATTGGATTTTTTCTAAGTACAAAATCAAGAGAGGCTAAAAATCACCTCTTTTTCCTTCTCTCGATCAGACACTTAGAAAAAAAACAGAAAAAAAAAAAAAAAATTTGGATTTTTTCTAAGTACAAAATCGAGAGTGGCTAAAAATCACCTCTTTTTCCTTCTCTCGATCAGACACTTAGAAAAAAAAAAAAAAAAAAAAAAAAAAATTTGGATTTTTTCTAAGTACAAAATCGAGAGTGGCTAAAAATCACCTCTTTTTCCTTCTCTCGATCAGACACTTAGAAAAAAAACGGAAAAAAAAAAAAAAAAATTTGGATTTTTTCTAAGTACAAAATCGAGAGTGGCTAAGAATCACCTCTTTTTCCTTCTCTCGATCAGACACTTAGAAAAAAAAATTTAAAAAAAAAAAAAAAAATTGGATTTTTTCTAAGTACAAAATCAAGAGAGGCTAAAAATCACCTCTTTTTCCTTCTCTCGATCAGACACTTAGAAAAAAAACAGAAAAAAAAAAAAAAAATTTGGATTTTTTCTAAGTACAAAATCGAGAGTGGCTAAAAATCACCTCTTTTTCCTTCTCTCGATCAGACACTTAGAAAAAAAAATGAAAAAAAAAAAAAAAAAATTTGGATTTTTTTTAGTACAAAATCGAGAGTGGCTAAAAATCACCTCTTTTTCCTTCTCTCGATCAGACACTTAGAAAAAAACCGGAAAAAAAAAAAAAAAAAATTTGGATTTTTTCTAAGTACAAAATCGAGAGTGGCTAAAAATCACCTCTTTTTCCTTCGCTCGATCAGACACTTAGAAAAAAAACGGAAAAAAAAAAAAAAAAATTTTGGATTTTTTCTAAGTACAAAATCGAGAGTGGCTAAAAATCACCTCTTTTTCCTTCTCTCGATCAGACACTTAGAAAAAAAACGGAAAAAAAAAAAAAAAAATTTGGATTTTTTCTAAGTACAAAATCGAGAGAGGCTAAAAATCACCTCTTTTTCCTTCTCTTGATCGGACACTTAGAAAAAAAAAAAAAAAAAAAAAAAAATTTGGATTTTTTCTAAGTACAAAATCAAGAGAGGCTAAAAATCACCTCTTTTTCCTTCTCTCGATCAGACACTTAGAAAAAAAACGGAAAAAAAAAAAAAAAAATTTGGATTTTTTCTAAGTACAAAATCGGGAGTGGCTAAAAATCACCTCTTTTTCCTTCTCTCGATCAGACACTTAGAAAAAAAACGGAAAAAAAAAAAAAAAAAATTTGGATTTTTTCTAAGTACAAAATCGAGAGTGGCTAAAAATCACCTCTTTTTCCTTCTCTCGATCAGACACTTAGAAAAAAAACGGAAAAAAAAAAAAAAAAAATTTGGATTTTTTCTAAGTACAAAATCGAGAGTGGCTAAAAATCACCTCTTTTTCCTTCTCTCGATCAGACACTTAGAAAAAAAAATGAAAAAAAAAAAAAAAAAATTTGGATATTTTCTAAGTACAAAATCGAGAGTGGCTAAAAATCACCTCTTTTTCCTTCTCTCGATCAGACACTTAGAAAAAAAACGGAAAAAAAAAAAAAAAAAATTTGGATTTTTTCTAAGTACAAAATCGAGAGTGGCTAAAAATCACCTCTTTTTCCTTCTCTCGATCAGACACTTAGAAAAAAAACGGAAAAAAAAAAAAAAAAATTTGGATTTTTTTTAGTACAAAATCGAGAGTGGCTAAAAATCACCTCTTTTTCCTTCTCTCGATCAGACACTTAGAAAAAAAAAAAAAAAAAAAAAAAAAATTTGGATTTTTTCTAAGTACAAAATCGAGAGTGGCTAAAAATCACCTCTTTTTCCTTCTCTCGATCAGACACTTAGAAAAAAAACGGAAAAAAAAAAAAAAAAATTTGGATTTTTTCTAAGTACAAAATCGAGAGTGGCTAAAAATCACCTCTTTTTCCTTCTCTCGATCAGACACTTAGAAAAAAAACGGAAAAAAAAAAAAAAAAAATTTGGATTTTTTCTAAGTACAAAATCGAGAGTGGCTAAAAATCACCTCTTTTTCCTTTTCTCGATCAGACACTTAGAAAAAAAACGGAAAAAAAAAAAAAAAAATTTGGATTTTTTCTAAGTACAAAATCGGGAGTGGCTAAAAATCACCTCTTTTTCCTTCTCTCGATCAGACACTTAGAAAAAAAAATGAAAAAAAAAAAAAAAAAATTTGGATTTTTTTTAGTACAAAATCGAGAGTGGCTAAAAATCACCTCTTTTTCCTTCTCTCGATCAGACACTTAGAAAAAAAACGGAAAAAAAAAAAAAAAATTTGGATTTTTTCTAAGTACAAAATCGAGAGTGGCTAAAAATCACCTCTTTTTCCTTCTCTCGATCAGACACTTAGAAAAAAAACGGAAAAAAAAAAAAAAAAAATTTGGATTTTTTCTAAGTACAAAATCGAGAGTGGCTAAAAATCACCTCTTTTTCCTTCTCTCGATCAGACACTTAGAAAAAAAACGGAAAAAAAAAAAAAAAAAATTGGATTTTTTCTAAGTACAAAATCGGGAGTGGCTAAAAATCACCTCTTTTTCCTTCTCTCGATCAGACACTTAGAAAAAAAACGGAAAAAAAAAAAAAAAAAATTTGGATTTTTTCTAAGTACAAAATCGAGAGTGGCTAAAAATCACCTCTTTTTCCTTCTCTCGATCAGACACTTAGAAAAAAAACGGAAAAAAAAAAAAAAAAAATTGGATTTTTTCTAAGTACAAAATCGGGAGTGGCTAAAAATCACCTCTTTTTCCTTCTCTCGATCAGACACTTAGAAAAAAAACGGAAAAAAAAAAAAAAAAAATTTGGATTTTTTCTAAGTACAAAATCGAGAGTGGCTAAAAATCACCTCTTTTTCCTTCTCTCGATCAGACACTTAGAAAAAAAACGGAAAAAAAAAAAAAAAAAATTTGGATTTTTTCTAAGTACAAAATCGAGAGTGGCTAAAAATCACCTCTTTTTCCTTCTCTCGATCAGACACTTAGAAAAAAAAAGGAAAAAAAAAAAAAAAAAAATTTGGATTTTTTCTAAGTACAAAATCGAGAGTGGCTAAAAATAACCTCTTTTTCCTACTCTCGATCAGACACTTAGAAAAAAAACGGAAAAAAAATAAATAAAAATTTGGATTTTTTCTAAGTACAAAATCGAGAGTGGCTAAAAATCACCTCTTTTTCCTTCTCTCGATCAGACACTTAGAAAAAAAACGGAAAAAAAAAAAAAAAAATTTGGATTTTTTCTAAGTACAAAATCGAGAGTGGCTAAGAATCACCTCTTTTTCCTTCTCTCGATCAGACACTTAGAAAAAAAAATTTAAAAAAAAAAAAAAAAATTGGATTTTTTCTAAGTACAAAATCAAGAGAGGCTAAAAATCACCTCTTTTTCCTTCTCTCGATCAGACACTTGAAAAAAAACAGAAAAAAAAATAAAAAAATTTGGATTTTTTCTAAGTACAAAATCGAGAGTGGCTAAAAATCACCTCTTTTTCCTTCTCTCGATCAGACACTTAGAAAAAAAAATGAAAAAAAAAAAAAAAAAAATTGGATTTTTTTTAGTACAAAATCGAGAGTGGCTAAAAATCACCTCTTTTTCCTTCTCTCGATCAGACACTTAGAAAAAAAACGGAAAAAAAAAAAAAAAAAATTTGGATTTTTTCTAAGTACAAAATCGAGAGTGGCTAAAAATCACCTCTTTTTCCTTCTCTCGATCAGACACTTAGAAAAAAAACGGAAAAAAAAAAAATAATAATTTGGATTTTTTCTAAGTACAAAATCGAGAGTGGCTAAAAATCACCTCTTTTTCCTTCTCTCGATCAGACACTTAGAAAAAAAAATGAAAAAAAAAAAAAAAAAATTGGATTTTTTCTAAGTACAAAATCAAGAGAGGCTAAAAATCACCTCTTTTTCCTTCTCTCGATCAGACACTTAGAAAAAAAACGGAAAAAAAAAAAAAAAATTTGGATTTTTTCTAAGTACAAAATCGAGAGTGGCTAAGAATCACCTCTTTTTCCTTCTCTCGATCAGACACTTAGAAAAAAAAATTAAAAAAAAAAATAAAAATTGGATTTTTTCTAAGTACAAAATCAAGAGAGGCTAAAAATCACCTCTTTTTCCTTCTCTCGATCAGACACTTAGAAAAAAAACAGAAAAAAAAAAAAAAAATTTGGATTTTTTCTAAGTACAAAATCGAGAGTGGCTAAAAATCACCTCTTTTTCCTTCTCTCGATCAGACACTTAGAAAAAAAAATGAAAAAAAAAAAAAAAAATTTGGATTTTTTTTAGTACAAAATCGAGAGTGGCTAAAAATCACCTCTTTTTCCTTCTCTCGATCAGACACTTAGAAAAAAACCGGAAAAAAAAAAAAAAAAAAATTTGGATTTTTTCTAAGTACAAAATCGAGAGTGGCTAAAAATCACCTCTTTTTCCTTCTCTCGATCAGACACTTAGAAAAAAAACGGAAAAAAAAAAAAAAAAATTTGGATTTTTTCTAAGTACAAAATCGAGAGTGGCTAAAAATCACCTCTTTTTCCTTCTCTCGATCAGACACTTAGAAAAAAAACGGAAAAAAAAAAAAAAAATTTGGATTTTTTCTAAGTACAAAATCGAGAGTGGCTAAAAATCACCTCTTTTTCCTTCTCTCGATCAGACACTTAGAAAAAAAACGGAAAAAAAAAAAAAAAATTTGGATTTTTTCTAAGTACAAAATCGAGAGTGGCTAAAAATCACCTCTTTTTCCTTCTCTCGATCAGACACTTAGAAAAAAAACGGAAAAAAAAAAAAAAAAAATTGGATTTTTTCTAAGTACAAAATCGGGAGTGGCTAAAAATCACCTCTTTTTCCTTCTCTCGATCAGACACTTAGAAAAAAAACGGAAAAAAAAAAAAAAAAAATTTGGATTTTTTCTAAGTACAAAATCGAGAGTGGCTAAAAATCACCTCTTTTTCCTTCTCTCGATCAGACACTTAGAAAAAAAACGGAAAAAAAAAAAAAAAAAATTTGGATTTTTTCTAAGTACAAAATCGAGAGTGGCTAAAAATCACCTCTTTTTCCTTCTCTCGATCAGACACTTAGAAAAAAAACGGAAAAAAAAAAAAAAAACATTTGGATTTTTTTTAGTACAAAATCGAGAGTGGCTAAAAATCACCTCTTTTTCCTTCTCTCGATCAGACACTTAGAAAAAAAACGGAAAAAAAAAAAAAAAAAAATTGGATTTTTTCTAAGTACAAAATCGAGAGTGGCTAAAAATCACCTCTTTTTCCTTCTCTCGATCAGACACTTAGAAAAAAAACGGAAAAAAAAAAAAAAAAAATTTGGATTTTTTCTAAGTACAAAATCGAGAGTGGCTAAAAATCACCTCTTTTTCCTTCTCTCGATCAGACACTTAGAAAAAAAAAAAAAAAAAAAAAAAAAATTTGGATTTTTTCTAAGTACAAAATCGAGAGTGGCTAAAAATCACCTCTTTTTCCTTCTCTCGATCAGACACTTAGAAAAAAAACGGAAAAAAAAAAAAAAAAATTTGGATTTTTTCTAAGTACAAAATCGAGAGTGGCTAAAAATCACCTCTTTTTCCTTCTCTCGATCAGACACTTAGAAAAAAAACGGAAAAAAAAAAAAAAAAAATTTGGATTTTTTCTAAGTACAAAATCGAGAGTGGCTAAAAATCACCTCTTTTTCCTTCTCTCGATCAGACACTTAGAAAAAAAACGGAAAAAAAAAAAAAAAAATTTGGATTTTTTCTAAGTACAAAATCGGGAGTGGCTAAAAATCACCTCTTTTTCCTTCTCTCGATCAGACACTTAGAAAAAAAACGGAAAAAAAAAAAAAAAAATTTGGATTTTTTTTAGTACAAAATCGAGAGTGGCTAAAAATCACCTCTTTTTCCTTCTCTCGATCAGACACTTAGAAAAAAAAATGAAAAAAAAAAAAAAAAAATTGGATTTTTTCTAAGTACAAAATCGAGAGTGGCTAAAAATCACCTCTTTTTCCTTCTCTCGATCAGACACTTAGAAAAAAAACGGAAAAAAAAAAAAAAAAAATTTGGATTTTTTCTAAGTACAAAATCGAGAGTGGCTAAAAATCACCTCTTTTTCCTTCTCTCGATCAGACACTTAGAAAAAAAAAAAAAAAAAAAAAAAAATTTGGATTTTTTCTAAGTACAAAATCGAGAGTGGCTAAAAATCACCTCTTTTTCCTTCTCTCGATCAGACACTTAGAAAAAAAACGGAAAAAAAAAAAAAAAAATTTGGATTTTTTCTAAGTACAAAATCGAGAGTGGCTAAAAATCACCTCTTTTTCCTTCTCTCGATCAGACACTTAGAAAAAAAACGGAAAAAAAAAAAAAAAAAATTTGGATTTTTTTAAGTACAAAATCGAGAGTGGCTAAAAATCACCTCTTTTTCCTTCTCTCGATCAGACACTTAGAAAAAAAACGGAAAAAAAAAAAAAAAAATTTGGATTTTTTCTAAGTACAAAATCGGGAGTGGCTAAAAATCACCTCTTTTTCCTTCTCTCGATCAGACACTTAGAAAAAAAACGGAAAAAAAAAAAAAAAAAATTTGGATTTTTTCTAAGTACAAAATCGAGAGTGGCTAAAAATCACCTCTTTTTCCTTCTCTCGATCAGACACTTAGAAAAAAAAATGAAAAAAAAAAAAAAAAAATTGGATTTTTTCTAAGTACAAAATCAAGAGAGGCTAAAAATCACCTCTTTTTCCTTCTCTCGATCAGACACTTAGAAAAAAAACAGAAAAAAAAAAAAAAAAAATTTGGATTTTTTCTAAGTACAAAATCGAGAGTGGCTAAAAATCACCTCTTTTTCCTTCTCTCGATCAGACACTTAGAAAAAAAAATGAAAAAAAAAAAAAAAAAAATTTGGATTTTTTCTAAGTACAAAATCGAGAGTGGCTAAAAATCACCTCTTTTTCCTTCTCTCGATCAGACACTTAGAAAAAAAACGGAAAAAAAAAAAAAAAAATTTGGATTTTTTCTAAGTACAAAATCGACAGTGGCTAAAAATCACCTCTTTTTCCTTCTCTCGATCAGACACTTAGAAAAAAAACGGAAAAAAAAAAAAAAAAAATTTGGATTTTTTCTAAGTACAAAATCGGGAGTGGCTAAAAATCACCTCTTTTTCCTTCTCTCGATCAGACACTTAGAAAAAAAACGGAAAAAAAAAAAAAAAAAATTTGGATTTTTTCTAAGTACAAAATCGAGAGTGGCTAAAAATCACCTCTTTTTCCTTCTCTCGATCAGACACTTAGAAAAAAAACGGAAAAAAAAAAAAAAAAATTTGGATTTTTTCTGAGTACAAAATCGAGAGTGGCTAAGAATCACCTCTTTTTCCTTCTCTCGATCAGACACTTAGAAAAAAAAATTTAAAAAAAAAAAAAAAAATTGGATTTTTTCTAAGTACAAAATCAAGAGAGGCTAAAAATCACCTCTTTTTCCTTCTCTCGATCAGACACTTAGAAAAAAAACAGAAAACAAAAAAAAAAAATTTGGATTTTTTCTAAGTACAAAATCGAGAGTGGCTAAAAATCACCTCTTTTTCCTTCTCTCGATCAGACACTTAGAAAAAAAAATGAAAAAAAAAAAAAAAAAATTTGGATTTTTTTTAGTACAAAATGGAGAGTGGCTAAAAATCACCTCTTTTTCCTTCTCTCGATCAGACACTTAGAAAAAAAACGGAAAAAAAAAAAAAAAAAATTTGGATTTTTTCTAAGTACAAAATCGAGAGTGGCTAAAAATCACCTCTTTTTCCTTCTCTCGATCAGACACTTAGAAAAAAAACGGAAAAAAAAAAAAAAAAAATTTGGATTTTTTCTAAGTACAAAATCGAGAGTGGCTAAAAATCACCTCTTTTTCCTTCTCTCGATCAGACACTTAGAAAAAAAAATGAAAAAAAAAAAAAAAAAATTGGATTTTTTCTAAGTACAAAATCAAGAGAGGCTAAAAATCACCTCTTTTTCCTTCTCTCGATCAGACACTTAGAAAAAAAACGGAAAAAAAAAAAAAAAATTTGGATTTTTTCTAAGTACAAAATCGAGAGTGGCTAAGAATCACCTCTTTTTCCTTCTCTCGATCAGACACTTAGAAAAAAAAATTTAAAAAAAAAAAAAAATTGGATTTTTTCTAAGTACAAAATCAAGAGAGGCTAAAAATCACCTCTTTTTCCTTCTCTCGATCAGACACTTAGAAAAAAAACAGAAAAAAAAAAAAAAATTTGGATTTTTTCTAAGTACAAAATCGAGAGTGGCTAAAAATCACCTCTTTTTCCTTCTCTCGATCAGACACTTAGAAAAAAAAATGAAAAAAAAAAAAAAAAAATTTGGATTTTTTTTAGTACAAAATCGAGAGTGGCTAAAAATCACCTCTTTTTCCTTCTCTCGATCAGACACTTAGAAAAAAACCGGAAAAAAAAAAAAAAAAAATTTGGATTTTTTCTAAGTACAAAATCGAGAGTGGCTAAAAATCACCTCTTTTTCCTTCTCTCGATCAGACACTTAGAAAAAAAACGGAAAAAAAAAAAAAAAAATTTTGGATTTTTTCTAAGTACAAAATCGAGAGTGGCTAAAAATCACCTCTTTTTCCTTCTCTCGATCAGACACTTAGAAAAAAAACGGAAAAAAAAAAAAAAAATTTGGATTTTTTCTAAGTACAAAATCGAGAGAGGCTAAAAATCACCTCTTTTTCCTTCTCTTGATCGGACACTTAGAAAAAAAAAAAAAAAAAAAAAAAAAATTTGGATTTTTTCTAAGTACAAAATCAAGAGAGGCTAAAAATCACCTCTTTTTCCTTCTCTCGATCAGACACTTAGAAAAAAAACGGAAAAAAAAAAAAAAAAAATTGGATTTTTTCTAAGTACAAAATCGGGAGTGGCTAAAAATCACCTCTTTTTCCTTCTCTCGATCAGACACTTAGAAAAAAAACGGAAAAAAAAAAAAAAAAAATTTGGATTTTTTCTAAGTACAAAATCGAGAGTGGCTAAAAATCACCTCTTTTTCCTTCTCTCGATCAGACACTTAGAAAAAAAACGGAAAAAAAAAAAATAAAAATTTGGATTTTTTCTAAGTACAAAATCGAGAGTGGCTAAAAATCACCTCTTTTTCCTTCTCTCGATCAGACACTTAGAAAAAAAAATGAAAAAAAAAAAAAAAAAAATTTGGATATTTTCTAAGTACAAAATCGAGAGTGGCTAAAAATCACCTCTTTTTCCTTCTCTCGATCAGACACTTAGAAAAAAAACGGAAAAAAAAAAAAAAAAAATTTGGATTTTTTCTAAGTACAAAATCGAGAGTGGCTAAAAATCACCTCTTTTTCCTTCTCTCGATCAGACACTTAGAAAAAAAACGGAAAAAAAAAAAAAAAAATTTGGATTTTTTTTAGTACAAAATCGAGAGTGGCTAAAAATCACCTCTTTTTCCTTCTCTCGATCAGACACTTAGAAAAAAAACGGAAAAAAAAAAAAAAAAAATTTGGATTTTTTCTAAGTACAAAATCGAGAGTGGCTAAAAATCACCTCTTTTTCCTTCTCTCGATCAGACACTTAGAAAAAAAACGGAAAAAAAAAAAAAAAAATTTGGATTTTTTCTAAGTACAAAATCGAGAGTGGCTAAAAATCACCTCTTTTTCCTTCTCTCAATCAGACACTTAGAAAAAAAAATGAAAAAAAAAAAAAAAAATTGGATTTTTTCTAAGTACAAAATCAAGAGAGGCTAAAAATCACCTCTTTTTCCTTCTCTCGATCAGACACTTAGAAAAAAAACAGAAAAAAAAAAAAAAAATTTGGATTTTTTCTAAGTACAAAATCGAGAGTGGCTAAAAATCACCTCTTTTTCCTTCTCTCGATCAGACACTTAGAAAAAAAAAAAAAAAAAAAAAAAAAAATTTGGATTTTTTCTAAGTACAAAATCGAGAGTGGCTAAAAATCACCTCTTTTTCCTTCTCTCGATCAGACACTTAGAAAAAAAACGGAAAAAAAAAAAAAAAAATTTGGATTTTTTCTAAGTACAAAATCGAGAGTGGCTAAAAATCACCTCTTTTTCCTTCTCTCGATCAGACACTTAGAAAAAAAACGGAAAAAAAAAAAAAAAAATTTTGGATTTTTTCTAAGTACAAAATCGAGAGTGGCTAAAAATCACCTCTTTTTCCTTCTCTCGATCAGACACTTAGAAAAAAAACGGAAAAAAAAAAAAAAAATTTGGATTTTTTCTAAGTACAAAATCGAGAGAGGCTAAAAATCACCTCTTTTTCCTTCTCTTGATCGGACACTTAGAAAAAAAAAAAAAAAAAAAAAAAAAATTTGGATTTTTTCTAAGTACAAAATCAAGAGAGGCTAAAAATCACCTCTTTTTCCTTCTCTCGATCAGACACTTAGAAAAAAAACGGAAAAAAAAAAAAAAAAAATTGGATTTTTTCTAAGTACAAAATCGGGAGTGGCTAAAAATCACCTCTTTTTCCTTCTCTCGATCAGACACTTAGAAAAAAAACGGAAAAAAAAAAAAAAAAAATTTGGATTTTTTCTAAGTACAAAATCGAGAGTGGCTAAAAATCACCTCTTTTTCCTTCTCTCGATCAGACACTTAGAAAAAAAACGGAAAAAAAAAAAAAAAAAATTTGGATTTTTTCTAAGTACAAAATCGAGAGTGGCTAAAAATCACCTCTTTTTCCTTCTCTCGATCAGACACTTAGAAAAAAAAATGAAAAAAAAAAAAAAAAAAATTTGGATATTTTCTAAGTACAAAATCGAGAGTGGCTAAAAATCACCTCTTTTTCCTTCTCTCGATCAGACACTTAGAAAAAAAACGGAAAAAAAAAAAAAAAAAATTTGGATTTTTTCTAAGTACAAAATCGAGAGTGGCTAAAAATCACCTCTTTTTCCTTCTCTCGATCAGACACTTAGAAAAAAAACGGAAAAAAAAAAAAAAAAATTTGGATTTTTTTTAGTACAAAATCGAGAGTGGCTAAAAATCACCTCTTTTTCCTTCTCTCGATCAGACACTTAGAAAAAAAACGGAAAAAAAAAAAAAAATAATTTGGATTTTTTCTAAGTACAAAATCGAGAGTGGCTAAAAATCACCTCTTTTTCCTTCTCTCGATCAGACACTTAGAAAAAAAACGGAAAAAAAAAAAAAAAAATTTGGATTTTTTCTAAGTACAAAATCGAGAGTGGCTAAAAATCACCTCTTTTTCCTTCTCTCAATCAGACACTTAGAAAAAAAAATGAAAAAAAAAAAAAAAAATTGGATTTTTTCTAAGTACAAAATCAAGAGAGGCTAAAAATCACCTCTTTTTCCTTCTCTCGATCAGACACTTAGAAAAAAAACAGAAAAAAAAAAAAAAAATTTGGATTTTTTCTAAGTACAAAATCGAGAGTGGCTAAAAATCACCTCTTTTTCCTTCTCTCGATCAGACACTTAGAAAAAAAAAAAAAAAAAAAAAAAAAAATTTGGATTTTTTCTAAGTACAAAATCGAGAGTGGCTAAAAATCACCTCTTTTTCCTTCTCTCGATCAGACACTTAGAAAAAAAACGGAAAAAAAAAAAAAAAAATTTGGATTTTTTCTAAGTACAAAATCGAGAGTGGCTAAAAATCACCTCTTTTTCCTTCTCTCGATCAGACACTTAGAAAAAAAACGGAAAAAAAAAAAAAAAAATTTGGATTTTTTCTAAGTACAAAATCGAGAGTGGCTAAAAATCACCTCTTTTTCCTTCTCTCGATCAGACACTTAGAAAAAAAACGGAAAAAAAAAAAAAAAAATTTGGATTTTTTCTAAGTACAAAATCGGGAGTGGCTAAAAATCACCTCTTTTTCCTTCTCTCGATCAGACACTTAGAAAAAAAACGGAAAAAAAAAAAAAAAAAATTTGGATTTTTTCTAAGTACAAAATCGAGAGTGGCTAAAAATCACCTCTTTTTCCTTCTCTCGATCAGACACTTAGAAAAAAAAATGAAAAAAAAAAAAAAAAATTGGATTTTTTCTAAGTACAAAATCAAGAGAGGTTAAAAATCACCTCTTTTTCCTTCTCTCGATCAGACACTTAGAAAAAAAACGGAAAAAAAAAAAAAAAAAAATTTGTATTTTTTCTAAGTACAAAATCGAGAGTGGCTAAAAATCACCTCTTTTTCCTTCTCTCGATCAGACACTTAGAAAAAAAACGGAAAAAAAAAAAAAAAAATTTGGATTTTTTCTAAGTACAAAATCGAGAGTGGCTAAAAATCACCTCTTTTTCCTTCTCTCAATCAGACACTTAGAAAAAAAAAAGAAAAAAAAAAAAATAAATTGGATTTTTTCTAAGTACAAAATCAAGAGAGGTTAAAAACCACCTCTTTTTCCTTCTCTCGATCAGACACTTAGAAAAAAAACGGAAAAAAAAAAAAAAAAAAATTTGGATTTTTTCTAAGTACAAAATCGAGAGTGGCTAAAAATCACCTCTTTTTCCTTCTCTCGATCAGACACTTAGAAAAAAAAATGAAAAAAAAAAAAAAAAAATTTGGATTTTTTTTAGTACAAAATCGAGAGTGGCTAAAAATCACCTCTTTTTCCTTCTCTCGATCAGACACTTAGAAAAAAAACGGAAAAAAAAAAAAAAAAATTGGATTTTTTCTAAGTACAAAATCGAGAGTGGCTAAAAATCACCTCTTTTTCCTTCTCTCGATCAGACACTTAGAAAAAAAACGGAAAAAAAAAAAAAAAAAATTTGGATTTTTTCTAAGTACAAAATCGAGAGTGGCTAAAAATCACCTCTTTTTCCTTCTCTCGATCAGACACTTAGAAAAAAAACGGAAAAAAAAAAAAAAAAAATTTGGATTTTTTCTAAGTACAAAATCGAGAGTGGCTAAAAATCACCTCTTTTTCCTTCTCTCGATCAGACACTTAGAAAAAAAACGGAAAAAAAAAAAAAAAAATTTGGATTTTTTCTAAGTACAAAATCGAGAGTGGCTAAAAATCACCTCTTTTTCCTTCTCTCGATCAGACACTTAGAAAAAAAACGGAAAAAAAAAAAAAAAAATTTGGATTTTTCTAAGTACAAAATCGAGAGTGGCTAAAAATCACCTCTTTTTCCTTCTCTCGATCAGACACTTAGAAAAAAAACGGAAAAAAAAAAAAAAAAATTTGGATTTTTTCTAAGTACAAAATCGGGAGTGGCTAAAAATCACCTCTTTTTCCTTCTCTCGATCAGACACTTAGAAAAAAAACGGAAAAAAAAAAAAAAAAAATTTGGATTTTTTCTAAGTACAAAATCGAGAGTGGCTAAAAATCACCTCTTTTTCCTTCTCTCGATCAGACACTTAGAAAAAAAACTGAAAAAAAAAAAAAAAAAATTTGGATTTTTTCTAAGTACAAAATCGAGAGTGGCTAAAAATCACCTCTTTTTCCTTCTCTCGATCAGACACTTAGAAAAAAAACGGAAAAAAAAAAAAAAAAATTTGGATTTTTTGTAAGTACAAAATCGAGAGTGGCTAAAAATCACCTCTTTTTCCTTCTCTCGATCAGACACTTAGAAAAAAAACGGAAAAAAAAAAAAAAAAATTTGGATTTTTTCTAAGTACAAAATCGAGAGTGGCTAAAAATCACCTCTTTTTCCTTCTCTCGATCAGACACTTAGAAAAAAAACGAAAAAAAAAAAAAAAAAATTTGGATTTTTTCTAAGTACAAAATCGGGAGTGGCTAAAAATCACCTCTTTTTCCTTCTCTCGATCAGACACTTAGAAAAAAAACGGAAAAAAAAAAAAAAAAAATTTGGATTTTTTCTAAGTACAAAATCGAGAGTGGCTAAAAATCACCTCTTTTTCCTTCTCTCGATCAGACACTTAGAAAAAAAACTGAAAAAAAAAAAAAAAAAATTTGGATTTTTTCTAAGTACAAAATCGAGAGTGGCTAAAAATCACCTCTTTTTCCTTCTCTCGATCAGACACTTAGAAAAAAAAATGAAAAAAAAAAAAAAAAAATTTGGATTTTTTCTAAGTACAAAATCGAGAGTGGCTAAAAATCACCTCTTTTTCCTTCTCTCGATCAGACACTTAGAAAAAAAACGGAAAAAAAAAAAAAAAAAATTTGGATTTTTTCTAAGTACAAAATCGAGAGTGGCTAAAAATCACCTCTTTTTCCTTCTCTCGATCAGACACTTAGAAAAAAAACGGAAAAAAAAAAAAAAAAAATTTGGATTTTTTCTAAGTACAAAATCAAGAGAGGCTAAAAATCACCTCTTTTTCCTTCTCTCGATCAGACACTTAGAAAAAAAACAGAAAAAAAAAAAAAAAATTTGGATTTTTTCTAAGTACAAAATCGAGAGTGGCTAAAAATCACCTCTTTTTCCTTCTCTCGATCAGACACTTAGAAAAAAAAATGAAAAAAAAAAAAAAAAATTTGGATTTTTTTTAGTACAAAATCGAGAGTGGCTAAAAATCACCTCTTTTTCCTTCTCTCGATCAGACACTTAGAAAAAAACCGGAAAAAAAAAAAAAAAAAATTTGGATTTTTTCTAAGTACAAAATCGAGAGTGGCTAAAAATCACCTCTTTTTCCTTCTCTCGATCAGACACTTAGAAAAAAAACGGAAAAAAAAAAAAAAAAAATTTGGATTTTTTCTAAGTACAAAATCAAGAGAGGCTAAAAATCACCTCTTTTTCCTTCTCTCGATCAGACACTTAGAAAAAAAACAGAAAAAAAAAAAAAAAATTTGGATTTTTTCTAAGTACAAAATCGAGAGTGGCTAAAAATCACCTCTTTTTCCTTCTCTCGATCAGACACTTAGAAAAAAAAATGAAAAAAAAAAAAAAAAAATTTGGATTTTTTTTAGTACAAAATCGAGAGTGGCTAAAAATCACCTCTTTTTCCTTCTCTCGATCAGACACTTAGAAAAAAACCGGAAAAAAAAAAAAAAAAATTTGGATTTTTTCTAAGTACAAAATCGAGAGTGGCTAAAAATCACCTCTTTTTCCTTCTCTCGATCAGACACTTAGAAAAAAAACGGAAAAAAAAAAAAAAAAATTTTGGATTTTTTCTAAGTACAAAATCGAGAGTGGCTAAAAATCACCTCTTTTTCCTTCTCTCGATCAGACACTTAGAAAAAAAACGGAAAAAAAAAAAAATAATTTGGATTTTTTCTAAGTACAAAATCGAGAGAGGCTAAAAATCACCTCTTTTTCCTTCTCTTGATCGGACACTTAGAAAAAAAAAAAAAAAAAAAAAAAATTTGGATTTTTTCTAAGTACAAAATCAAGAGAGGCTAAAAATCACCTCTTTTTCCTTCTCTCGATCAGACACTTAGAAAAAAAACGGAAAAAAAAAAAAAAAAAATTGGATTTTTTCTAAGTACAAAATCGGGAGTGGCTAAAAATCACCTCTTTTTCCTTCTCTCGATCAGACACTTAGAAAAAAAACGGAAAAAAAAAAAAAAAAAATTTGGATTTTTTCTAAGTACAAAATCGAGAGTGGCTAAAAATCACCTCTTTTTCCTTCTCTCGATCAGACACTTAGAAAAAAAACGGAAAAAAAAAAAAAAAAAATTTGGATTTTTTCTAAGTACAAAATCGAGAGTGGCTAAAAATCACCTCTTTTTCCTTCTCTCGATCAGACACTTAGAAAAAAAAATGAAAAAAAAAAAAAAAAAAATTTGGATATTTTCTAAGTACAAAATCGAGAGTGGCTAAAAATCACCTCTTTTTCCTTCTCTCGATCAGACACTTAGAAAAAAAACGGAAAAAAAAAAAAAAAAAATTTGGATTTTTTCTAAGTACAAAATCGAGAGTGGCTAAAAATCACCTCTTTTTCCTTCTCTCGATCAGACACTTAGAAAAAAAACGGAAAAAAAAAAAAAAAAAATTTGGATTTTTTTTAGTACAAAATCGAGAGTGGCTAAAAATCACCTCTTTTTCCTTCTCTCGATCAGACACTTAGAAAAAAAACGGAAAAAAAAAAAAAAAAAATTTGGATTTTTTCTAAGTACAAAATCGAGAGTGGCTAAAAATCACCTCTTTTTCCTTCTCTCGATCAGACACTTAGAAAAAAAACGGAAAAAAAAAAAAAAAAATTTGGATTTTTTCTAAGTACAAAATCGAGAGTGGCTAAAAATCACCTCTTTTTCCTTCTCTCAATCAGACACTTAGAAAAAAAAATGAAAAAAAAAAAAAAAATTGGATTTTTTCTAAGTACAAAATCAAGAGAGGCTAAAAATCACCTCTTTTTCCTTCTCTCGATCAGACACTTAGAAAAAAAACAGAAAAAAAAAAAAAAAATTTGGATTTTTTCTAAGTACAAAATCGAGAGTGGCTAAAAATCACCTCTTTTTCCTTCTCTCGATCAGACACTTAGAAAAAAAAAAAAAAAAAAAAAAAAAATTTGGATTTTTTCTAAGTACAAAATCGAGAGTGGCTAAAAATCACCTCTTTTTCCTTCTCTCGATCAGACACTTAGAAAAAAAACGGAAAAAAAAAAAAAAAAATTTGGATTTTTTCTAAGTACAAAATCGAGAGTGGCTAAAAATCACCTCTTTTTCCTTCTCTCGATCAGACACTTAGAAAAAAAACGGAAAAAAAAAAAAAAAACATTTGGATTTTTTTTAGTACAAAATCGAGAGTGGCTAAAAATCACCTCTTTTTCCTTCTCTCGATCAGACACTTAGAAAAAAAACGGAAAAAAAAAAAAAAAAAATTGGATTTTTTCTAAGTACAAAATCGAGAGTGGCTAAAAATCACCTCTTTTTCCTTCTCTCGATCAGACACTTAGAAAAAAAACGGAAAAAAAAAAAAAAAAAATTTGGATTTTTTCTAAGTACAAAATCAAGAGAGGCTAAAAATCACCTCTTTTTCCTTCTCTCGATCAGACACTTAGAAAAAAAACAGAAAAAAAAAAAAAAAATTTGGATTTTTTCTAAGTACAAAATCGAGAGTGGCTAAAAATCACCTCTTTTTCCTTCTCTCGATCAGACACTTAGAAAAAAAAATGAAAAAAAAAAAAAAAAATTTGGATTTTTTTTAGTACAAAATCGAGAGTGGCTAAAAATCACCTCTTTTTCCTTCTCTCGATCAGACACTTAGAAAAAAACCGGAAAAAAAAAAAAAAAAAATTTGGATTTTTTCTAAGTACAAAATCGAGAGTGGCTAAAAATCACCTCTTTTTCCTTCTCTCGATCAGACACTTAGAAAAAAAACGGAAAAAAAAAATAAAAAATTTTGGATTTTTTCTAAGTACAAAATCGAGAGTGGCTAAAAATCACCTCTTTTTCCTTCTCTCGATCAGACACTTAGAAAAAAAACGGAAAAAAAAAAAAAATAATTTGGATTTTTTCTAAGTACAAAATCGAGAGAGGCTAAAAATCACCTCTTTTTCCTTCTCTTGATCGGACACTTAGAAAAAAAAAAAAAAAAAAAAAAAAAATTTGGATTTTTTCTAAGTACAAAATCAAGAGAGGCTAAAAATCACCTCTTTTTCCTTCTCTCGATCAGACACTTAGAAAAAAAACGGAAAAAAAAAAAAAAAAAATTGGATTTTTTCTAAGTACAAAATCGGGAGTGGCTAAAAATCACCTCTTTTTCCTTCTCTCGATCAGACACTTAGAAAAAAAACGGAAAAAAAAAAAAAAAAAATTTGGATTTTTTCTAAGTACAAAATCGAGAGTGGCTAAAAATCACCTCTTTTTCCTTCTCTCGATCAGACACTTAGAAAAAAAACGGAAAAAAAAAAAAAAAAAATTTGGATTTTTTCTAAGTACAAAATCGAGAGTGGCTAAAAATCACCTCTTTTTCCTTCTCTCGATCAGACACTTAGAAAAAAAAATGAAAAAAAAAAAAAAAAAATTTGGATATTTTCTAAGTACAAAATCGAGAGTGGCTAAAAATCACCTCTTTTTCCTTCTCTCGATCAGACACTTAGAAAAAAAACGGAAAAAAAAAAAAAAAAAATTTGGATTTTTTTCTAAGTACAAAATCGAGAGTGGCTAAAAATCACCTCTTTTTCCTTCTTTCGATCAGACACTTAGAAAAAAAACGGAAAAAAAAAAAAAAAAATTTGGATTTTTTTTAGTACAAAATCGAGAGTGGCTAAAAATCACCTCTTTTTCCTTCTCTCGATCAGACACTTAGAAAAAAAACGGAAAAAAAAAAAAAAAAAATTTGGATTTTTTCTAAGTACAAAATCGAGAGTGGCTAAAAATCACCTCTTTTTCCTTCTCTCGATCAGACACTTAGAAAAAAAACGGAAAAAAAAAAAAAAAAATTTGGATTTTTTCTAAGTACAAAATCGAGAGTGGCTAAAAATCACCTCTTTTTCCTTCTCTCAATCAGACACTTAGAAAAAAAAATGAAAAAAAAAAAAAAAAATTGGATTTTTTCTAAGTACAAAATCAAGAGAGGCTAAAAATCACCTCTTTTTCCTTCTCTCGATCAGACACTTAGAAAAAAAACAGAAAAAAAAAAAAAAAATTTGGATTTTTTCTAAGTACAAAATCGAGAGTGGCTAAAAATCACCTCTTTTTCCTTCTCTCGATCAGACACTTAGAAAAAAAAAAAAAAAAAAAAAATTTGGATTTTTTCTAAGTACAAAATCGAGAGTGGCTAAAAATCACCTCTTTTTCCTTCTCTCGATCAGACACTTAGAAAAAAAACGGAAAAAAAAAAAAAAAAAATTTGGATTTTTTCTAAGTACAAAATCGAGAGTGGCTAAAAATCACCTCTTTTTCCTTCTCTCGATCAGACACTTAGAAAAAAAAATGAAAAAAAAAAAAAAAAAATTGGATTTTTTCTAAGTACAAAATCGAGAGAGGCTAAAAATCACCTCTTTTTCCTTCTCTCGATCAGACACTTAGAAAAAAAACGGAAAAAAAAAAAAAAAAATTTGGATTTTTTCTAAGTACAAAATCGAGAGTGGCTAAAAATCACCTCTTTTTCCTTCTCTCGATCAGACACTTAGAAAAAAAACGGAAAAAAAAAAAAAAAAATTTGGATTTTTTCTAAGTACAAAATCGAGAGTGGCTAAAAATCACCTCTTTTTCCTTCTCTCGATCAGACACTTAGAAAAAAAACGGAAAAAAAAAAAAAAAAATTTGGATTTTTCTAAGTACAAAATCGAGAGTGGCTAAAAATCACCTCTTTTTCCTTCTCTCGATCAGACACTTAGAAAAAAAACGGAAAAAAAAAAAAAAAAATTTGGATTTTTTCTAAGTACAAAATCGGGAGTGGCTAAAAATCACCTCTTTTTCCTTCTCTCGATCAGACACTTAGAAAAAAAACGGAAAAAAAAAAAAAAAAAATTTGGATTTTTTCTAAGTACAAAATCGAGAGTGGCTAAAAATCACCTCTTTTTCCTTCTCTCGATCAGACACTTAGAAAAAAAACTGAAAAAAAAAAAAAAAAAATTTGGATTTTTTCTAAGTACAAAATCGAGAGTGGCTAAAAATCACCTCTTTTTCCTTCTCTCGATCAGACACTTAGAAAAAAAACGGAAAAAAAAAAAAAAAAATTTGGATTTTTTGTAAGTACAAAATCGAGAGTGGCTAAAAATCACCTCTTTTTCCTTCTCTCGATCAGACACTTAGAAAAAAAACGGAAAAAAAAAAAAAAAAATTTGGATTTTTTCTAAGTACAAAATCGAGAGTGGCTAAAAATCACCTCTTTTTCCTTCTCTCGATCAGACACTTAGAAAAAAAACGAAAAAAAAAAAAAAAAAATTTGGATTTTTTCTAAGTACAAAATCGGGAGTGGCTAAAAATCACCTCTTTTTCCTTCTCTCGATCAGACACTTAGAAAAAAAACGGAAAAAAAAAAAAAAAAAATTTGGATTTTTTCTAAGTACAAAATCGAGAGTGGCTAAAAATCACCTCTTTTTCCTTCTCTCGATCAGACACTTAGAAAAAAAACTGAAAAAAAAAAAAAAAAAATTTGGATTTTTTCTAAGTACAAAATCGAGAGTGGCTAAAAATCACCTCTTTTTCCTTCTCTCGATCAGACACTTAGAAAAAAAAATGAAAAAAAAAAAAAAAAAATTTGGATTTTTTCTAAGTACAAAATCGAGAGTGGCTAAAAATCACCTCTTTTTCCTTCTCTCGATCAGACACTTAGAAAAAAAACGGAAAAAAAAAAAAAAAAAATTTGGATTTTTTCTAAGTACAAAATCGAGAGTGGCTAAAAATCACCTCTTTTTCCTTCTCTCGATCAGACACTTAGAAAAAAAACGGAAAAAAAAAAAAAAAAAATTTGGATTTTTTCTAAGTACAAAATCAAGAGAGGCTAAAAATCACCTCTTTTTCCTTCTCTCGATCAGACACTTAGAAAAAAAACAGAAAAAAAAAAAAAAAATTTGGATTTTTTCTAAGTACAAAATCGAGAGTGGCTAAAAATCACCTCTTTTTCCTTCTCTCGATCAGACACTTAGAAAAAAAAATGAAAAAAAAAAAAAAAAAATTTGGATTTTTTTTAGTACAAAATCGAGAGTGGCTAAAAATCACCTCTTTTTCCTTCTCTCGATCAGACACTTAGAAAAAAACCGGAAAAAAAAAAAAAAAAAATTTGGATTTTTTCTAAGTACAAAATCGAGAGTGGCTAAAAATCACCTCTTTTTCCTTCTCTCGATCAGACACTTAGAAAAAAAACGGAAAAAAAAAAAAAAAAAATTTGGATTTTTTCTAAGTACAAAATCAAGAGAGGCTAAAAATCACCTCTTTTTCCTTCTCTCGATCAGACACTTAGAAAAAAAACAGAAAAAAAAAAAAAAAATTTGGATTTTTTCTAAGTACAAAATCGAGAGTGGCTAAAAATCACCTCTTTTTCCTTCTCTCGATCAGACACTTAGAAAAAAAAATGAAAAAAAAAAAAAAAAAATTTGGATTTTTTTTAGTACAAAATCGAGAGTGGCTAAAAATCACCTCTTTTTCCTTCTCTCGATCAGACACTTAGAAAAAAACCGGAAAAAAAAAAAAAAAAAATTTGGATTTTTTCTAAGTACAAAATCGAGAGTGGCTAAAAATCACCTCTTTTTCCTTCTCTCGATCAGACACTTAGAAAAAAAACGGAAAAAAAAAAAAAAAAATTTTGGATTTTTTCTAAGTACAAAATCGAGAGTGGCTAAAAATCACCTCTTTTTCCTTCTCTCGATCAGACACTTAGAAAAAAAACGGAAAAAAAAAAAAAATAATTTGGATTTTTTCTAAGTACAAAATCGAGAGAGGCTAAAAATCACCTCTTTTTCCTTCTCTTGATCGGACACTTAGAAAAAAAAAAAAAAAAAAAAAAAAATTTGGATTTTTTCTAAGTACAAAATCAAGAGAGGCTAAAAATCACCTCTTTTTCCTTCTCTCGATCAGACACTTAGAAAAAAAACGGAAAAAAAAAAAAAAAAAATTGGATTTTTTCTAAGTACAAAATCGGGAGTGGCTAAAAATCACCTCTTTTTCCTTCTCTCGATCAGACACTTAGAAAAAAAACGGAAAAAAAAAAAAAAAAAATTTGGATTTTTTCTAAGTACAAAATCGAGAGTGGCTAAAAATCACCTCTTTTTCCTTCTCTCGATCAGACACTTAGAAAAAAAACGGAAAAAAAAAAAAAAAAAATTTGGATTTTTTCTAAGTACAAAATCGAGAGTGGCTAAAAATCACCTCTTTTTCCTTCTCTCGATCAGACACTTAGAAAAAAAAATGAAAAAAAAAAAAAAAAAAATTTGGATATTTTCTAAGTACAAAATCGAGAGTGGCTAAAAATCACCTCTTTTTCCTTCTCTCGATCAGACACTTAGAAAAAAAACGGAAAAAAAAAAAAAAAAATTTGGATTTTTTCTAAGTACAAAATCGAGAGTGGCTAAAAATCACCTCTTTTTCCTTCTCTCGATCAGACACTTAGAAAAAAAACGGAAAAAAAAAAAAAAAAAATTTGGATTTTTTTTAGTACAAAATCGAGAGTGGCTAAAAATCACCTCTTTTTCCTTCTCTCGATCAGACACTTAGAAAAAAAACGGAAAAAAAAAAAAAAAAAATTTGGATTTTTTCTAAGTACAAAATCGAGAGTGGCTAAAAATCACCTCTTTTTCCTTCTCTCGATCAGACACTTAGAAAAAAAACGGAAAAAAAAAAAAAAAAATTTGGATTTTTTCTAAGTACAAAATCGAGAGTGGCTAAAAATCACCTCTTTTTCCTTCTCTCAATCAGACACTTAGAAAAAAAAATGAAAAAAAAAAAAAAAATTGGATTTTTTCTAAGTACAAAATCAAGAGAGGCTAAAAATCACCTCTTTTTCCTTCTCTCGATCAGACACTTAGAAAAAAAACAGAAAAAAAAAAAAAAAATTTGGATTTTTTCTAAGTACAAAATCGAGAGTGGCTAAAAATCACCTCTTTTTCCTTCTCTCGATCAGACACTTAGAAAAAAAAAAAAAAAAAAAAAAAAAAATTTGGATTTTTTCTAAGTACAAAATCGAGAGTGGCTAAAAATCACCTCTTTTTCCTTCTCTCGATCAGACACTTAGAAAAAAAACGGAAAAAAAAAAAAAAAAATTTGGATTTTTTCTAAGTACAAAATCGAGAGTGGCTAAAAATCACCTCTTTTTCCTTCTCTCGATCAGACACTTAGAAAAAAAACGGAAAAAAAAAAAAAAAACATTTGGATTTTTTTTAGTACAAAATCGAGAGTGGCTAAAAATCACCTCTTTTTCCTTCTCTCGATCAGACACTTAGAAAAAAAACGGAAAAAAAAAAAAAAAAAAATTGGATTTTTTCTAAGTACAAAATCGAGAGTGGCTAAAAATCACCTCTTTTTCCTTCTCTCGATCAGACACTTAGAAAAAAAACGGAAAAAAAAAAAAAAAAAATTTGGATTTTTTCTAAGTACAAAATCAAGAGAGGCTAAAAATCACCTCTTTTTCCTTCTCTCGATCAGACACTTAGAAAAAAAACAGAAAAAAAAAAAAAAAATTTGGATTTTTTCTAAGTACAAAATCGAGAGTGGCTAAAAATCACCTCTTTTTCCTTCTCTCGATCAGACACTTAGAAAAAAAAATGAAAAAAAAAAAAAAAAAATTTGGATTTTTTTTAGTACAAAATCGAGAGTGGCTAAAAATCACCTCTTTTTCCTTCTCTCGATCAGACACTTAGAAAAAAACCGGAAAAAAAAAAAAAAAAAATTTGGATTTTTTCTAAGTACAAAATCGAGAGTGGCTAAAAATCACCTCTTTTTCCTTCTCTCGATCAGACACTTAGAAAAAAAACGGAAAAAAAAAATAAAAAATTTTGGATTTTTTCTAAGTACAAAATCGAGAGTGGCTAAAAATCACCTCTTTTTCCTTCTCTCGATCAGACACTTAGAAAAAAAACGGAAAAAAAAAAAAAATAATTTGGATTTTTTCTAAGTACAAAATCGAGAGAGGCTAAAAATCACCTCTTTTTCCTTCTCTTGATCGGACACTTAGAAAAAAAAAAAAAAAAAAAAAAAAAATTTGGATTTTTTCTAAGTACAAAATCAAGAGAGGCTAAAAATCACCTCTTTTTCCTTCTCTCGATCAGACACTTAGAAAAAAAACGGAAAAAAAAAAAAAAAAAATTGGATTTTTTCTAAGTACAAAATCGGGAGTGGCTAAAAATCACCTCTTTTTCCTTCTCTCGATCAGACACTTAGAAAAAAAACGGAAAAAAAAAAAAAAAAAATTTGGATTTTTTCTAAGTACAAAATCGAGAGTGGCTAAAAATCACCTCTTTTTCCTTCTCTCGATCAGACACTTAGAAAAAAAACGGAAAAAAAAAAAAAAAAAATTTGGATTTTTTCTAAGTACAAAATCGAGAGTGGCTAAAAATCACCTCTTTTTCCTTCTCTCGATCAGACACTTAGAAAAAAAAATGAAAAAAAAAAAAAAAAAATTTGGATATTTTCTAAGTACAAAATCGAGAGTGGCTAAAAATCACCTCTTTTTCCTTCTCTCGATCAGACACTTAGAAAAAAAACGGAAAAAAAAAAAAAAAAAATTTGGATTTTTTTCTAAGTACAAAATCGAGAGTGGCTAAAAATCACCTCTTTTTCCTTCTTTCGATCAGACACTTAGAAAAAAAACGGAAAAAAAAAAAAAAAAATTTGGATTTTTTTTAGTACAAAATCGAGAGTGGCTAAAAATCACCTCTTTTTCCTTCTCTCGATCAGACACTTAGAAAAAAAACGGAAAAAAAAAAAAAAAAAATTTGGATTTTTTCTAAGTACAAAATCGAGAGTGGCTAAAAATCACCTCTTTTTCCTTCTCTCGATCAGACACTTAGAAAAAAAACGGAAAAAAAAAAAAAAAAATTTGGATTTTTTCTAAGTACAAAATCGAGAGTGGCTAAAAATCACCTCTTTTTCCTTCTCTCAATCAGACACTTAGAAAAAAAAATGAAAAAAAAAAAAAAAAATTGGATTTTTTCTAAGTACAAAATCAAGAGAGGCTAAAAATCACCTCTTTTTCCTTCTCTCGATCAGACACTTAGAAAAAAAACAGAAAAAAAAAAAAAAAATTTGGATTTTTTCTAAGTACAAAATCGAGAGTGGCTAAAAATCACCTCTTTTTCCTTCTCTCGATCAGACACTTAGAAAAAAAAAAAAAAAAAAAAAAAAAATTTGGATTTTTTCTAAGTACAAAATCGAGAGTGGCTAAAAATCACCTCTTTTTCCTTCTCTCGATCAGACACTTAGAAAAAAAACGGAAAAAAAAAAAAAAAAATTTGGATTTTTTCTAAGTACAAAATCGAGAGTGGCTAAAAATCACCTCTTTTTCCTTCTCTCGATCAGACACTTAGAAAAAAAACGGAAAAAAAAAAAAAAAAAATTTGGATTTTTTCTAAGTACAAAATCGAGAGTGGCTAAAAATCACCTCTTTTTCCTTCTCTCGATCAGACACTTAGAAAAAAAACGGAAAAAAAAAAAAAAAAATTTGGATTTTTTCTAAGTACAAAATCGGGAGTGGCTAAAAATCACCTCTTTTTCCTTCTCTCGATCAGACACTTAGAAAAAAAACGGAAAAAAAAAAAAAAAAAATTTGGATTTTTTCTAAGTACAAAATCGAGAGTGGCTAAAAATCACCTCTTTTTCCTTCTCTCGATCAGACACTTAGAAAAAAAAATGAAAAAAAAAAAAAAAAATTGGATTTTTTCTAAGTACAAAATCAAGAGAGGTTAAAAATCACCTCTTTTTCCTTCTCTCGATCAGACACTTAGAAAAAAAACGGAAAAAAAAAAAAAAAAAATTTGGATTTTTTCTAAGTACAAAATCGAGAGTGGCTAAAAATCACCTCTTTTTCCTTCTCTCGATCAGACACTTAGAAAAAAAACGGAAAAAAAAAAAAAAAAAATTTGGATTTTTTCTAAGTACAAAATCGAGAGTGGCTAAAAATCACCTCTTTTTCCTTCTCTCAATCAGACACTTAGAAAAAAAAATGAAAAAAAAAAAAAAAAAATTGGATTTTTTCTAAGTACAAAATCAAGAGAGGTTAAAAACCACCTCTTTTTCCTTCTCTCGATCAGACACTTAGAAAAAAAACGGAAAAAAAAAAAAAAAAAAATTTGGATTTTTTCTAAGTACAAAATCGAGAGTGGCTAAAAATCACCTCTTTTTCCTTCTCTCGATCAGACACTTAGAAAAAAAAATGAAAAAAAAAAAAAAAAAATTTGGATTTTTTTTAGTACAAAATCGAGAGTGGCTAAAAATCACCTCTTTTTCCTTCTCTCGATCAGACACTTAGAAAAAAAACGGAAAAAAAAAAAAAAAAATTGGATTTTTTCTAAGTACAAAATCGAGAGTGGCTAAAAATCACCTCTTTTTCCTTCTCTCGATCAGACACTTAGAAAAAAAACGGAAAAAAAAAAAAAAAAATTTGGATTTTTTCTAAGTACAAAATCGAGAGTGGCTAAAAATCACCTCTTTTTCCTTCTCTCGATCAGACACTTAGAAAAAAAACGGAAAAAAAAAAAAAAAAAATTTGGATTTTTTCTAAGTACAAAATCGAGAGTGGCTAAAAATCACCTCTTTTTCCTTCTCTCGATCAGACACTTAGAAAAAAAACGGAAAAAAAAAAAAAAAAATTTGGATTTTTTCTAAGTACAAAATCGAGAGTGGCTAAAAATCACCTCTTTTTCCTTCTCTCGATCAGACACTTAGAAAAAAAACGGAAAAAAAAAAAAAAAAAATTTGGATTTTTCTAAGTACAAAATCGAGAGTGGCTAAAAATCACCTCTTTTTCCTTCTCTCGATCAGACACTTAGAAAAAAAACGGAAAAAAAAAAAAAAAAAATTTGGATTTTTTCTAAGTACAAAATCGGGAGTGGCTAAAAATCACCTCTTTTTCCTTCTCTCGATCAGACACTTAGAAAAAAAACGGAAAAAAAAAAAAAAAAAATTTGGATTTTTTCTAAGTACAAAATCGAGAGTGGCTAAAAATCACCTCTTTTTCCTTCTCTCGATCAGACACTTAGAAAAAAAACTGAAAAAAAAAAAAAAAAAATTTGGATTTTTTCTAAGTACAAAATCGAGAGTGGCTAAAAATCACCTCTTTTTCCTTCTCTCGATCAGACACTTAGAAAAAAAACGGAAAAAAAAAAAAAAAAATTTGGATTTTTTCTAAGTACAAAATCGAGAGTGGCTAAAAATCACCTCTTTTTCCTTCTCTCGATCAGACACTTAGAAAAAAAACGGAAAAAAAAAAAAAAAAATTTGGATTTTTCTAAGTACAAAATCGAGAGTGGCTAAAAATCACCTCTTTTTCCTTCTCTCGATCAGACACTTAGAAAAAAAACGGAAAAAAAAAAAAAAAAATTTGGATTTTTTCTAAGTACAAAATCGGGAGTGGCTAAAAATCACCTCTTTTTCCTTCTCTCGATCAGACACTTAGAAAAAAAACGGAAAAAAAAAAAAAAAAATTTGGATTTTTTCTAAGTACAAAATCGAGAGTGGCTAAAAATCACCTCTTTTTCCTTCTCTCGATCAGACACTTAGAAAAAAAACTGAAAAAAAAAAAAAAAAAATTGGATTTTTTCTAAGTACAAAATCGAGAGTGGCTAAAAATCACCTCTTTTTCCTTCTCTCGATCAGACACTTAGAAAAAAAACGGAAAAAAAAAAAAAAAATTTGGATTTTTTGTAAGTACAAAATCGAGAGTGGCTAAAAATCACCTCTTTTTCCTTCTCTCGATCAGACACTTAGAAAAAAAACGGAAAAAAAAAAAAAAAATTTGGATTTTTTCTAAGTACAAAATCGAGAGTGGCTAAAAATCACCTCTTTTTCCTTCTCTCGATCAGACACTTAGAAAAAAAACGGAAAAAAAAAAAAAAAAATTTGGATTTTTTCTAAGTACAAAATCGGGAGTGGCTAAAAATCACCTCTTTTTCCTTCTCTCGATCAGACACTTAGAAAAAAAACGGAAAAAAAAAAAAAAAAAATTTGGATTTTTTCTAAGTACAAAATCGAGAGTGGCTAAAAATCACCTCTTTTTCCTTCTCTCGATCAGACACTTAGAAAAAAAACTGAAAAAAAAAAAAAAAAAATTTGGAATTTTTCTAAGTACAAAATCGAGAGTGGCTAAAAATCACCTCTTTTTCCTTCTCTCGATCAGACACTTAGAAAAAAAAATGAAAAAAAAAAAAAAAAAAATTTGGATTTTTTCTAAGTACAAAATCGAGAGTGGCTAAAAATCACCTCTTTTTCCTTCTCTCGATCAGACACTTAGAAAAAAAACGGAAAAAAAAAAAAAAAAAATTTGGATTTTTTCTAAGTACAAAATCGAGAGTGGCTAAAAATCACCTCTTTTTCCTTCTCTCGATCAGACACTTAGAAAAAAAACGGAAAAAAAAAAAAAAAACATTTGGATTTTTTTTAGTACAAAATCGAGAGTGGCTAAAAATCACCTCTTTTTCCTTCTCTCGATCAGACACTTAGAAAAAAAACAGAAAAAAAAAAAAAAAAATTGGATTTTTTCTAAGTACAAAATCGAGAGTGGCTAAAAATCACCTCTTTTTCCTTCTCTCGATCAGACACTTAGAAAAAAAACGGAAAAAAAAAAAAAAAAATTTGGATTTTTTCTAAGTACAAAATCGAGAGTGGCTAAAAATCACCTCTTTTTCCTTCTCTCAATCAGACACTTAGAAAAAAAACGGAAAAAAAAAAAAAAAATTTGGATTTTTTCTAAGTACAAAATCGAGAGTGGCTAAAAATCACCTCTTTTTCCTTCTCTCGATCAGACACTAAGAAAAAAAACGGAAAAAAAAAAAAAAAAATTTGGATTTTTTCTAAGTACAAAATCGGGAGTGGCTAAAAATCACCTCTTTTTCCTTCTCTCGATCAGACACTTAGAAAAAAAACGGAAAAAAAAAAAAAAAAAATTTGGATTTTTTCTAAGTACAAAATCGAGAGTGGCTAAAAATCACCTCTTTTTCCTTCTCTCGATCAGACACTTAGAAAAAAAACGGAAAAAAAAACAAAAAAAAATTTGGATTTTTTCTAAGTACAAAATCGAGAGTGGCTAAAAATCACCTCTTTTTCCTTCTCTCGATCAGACACTTAGAAAAAAAACGGAAAAAAAAAAAAAAAAATTTGGATTTTTTCTAAGTACAAAATCGAGAGTGGCTAAAAATCACCTCTTTTTCCTTCTCTCGATCAGACACTTAGAAAAAAAAACGGAAAAAAAAAAAAAAAATTTGGATTTTTTCTAAGTACAAAATCGAGAGTGGCTAAAAATCACCTCTTTTTCCTTCTCTCGATCAGACACTTAGAAAAAAAACGAAAAAAAAAAAAAAAAAATTTGGATTTTTTCTAAGTACAAAATCGGGAGTGGCTAAAAATCACCTCTTTTTCCTTCTCTCGATCAGACACTTAGAAAAAAAACGGAAAAAAAAAAAAAAAAAAATTTGGATTTTTTCTAAGTACAAAATCGAGAGTGGCTAAAAATCACCTCTTTTTCCTTCTCTCGATCAGACACTTAGAAAAAAAACTGAAAAAAAAAAAAAAAAAATTTGGATTTTTTCTAAGTACAAAATCGAGAGTGGCTAAAAATCACCTCTTTTTCCTTCTCTCGATCAGACACTTAGAAAAAAAAATGAAAAAAAAAAAAAAAAAATTTGGATTTTTTCTAAGTACAAAATCGAGAGTGGCTAAAAATCACCTCTTTTTCCTTCTCTCGATCAGACACTTAGAAAAAAAACGGAAAAAAAAAAAAAAAAATTTGGATTTTTTCTAAGTACAAAATCGAGAGTGGCTAAAAATCAC